>NC_049214.1:5185532-5215532 GCF_013347855.1 Anguilla anguilla | reverse complement strand
TCCCCCTCCCCCCTCCCCTGGGTGATTCCGCACGCTGTCGCCGGGCCCTAATCTCCGCCTGTCGGGCGCGGTGCGGGAGCCCGGCATGATTACAGGGATTAGGGTGACAGGCTAATTTGATTAGCGCGGCCGCTGAGCCCCCTCTCCATTACGCGCGGGGGTGGAGGGGGGGGGAGGGAACGGAACCCCAGCACACGCGTGTCCCTGTGTGTCCCCGCGTGTCCCCGCGTGTCCCCGCCAGCCCTCACGGCACACGGCGTCCGTGTGCTGATGACACACTTCCTTAAACACGTCCGCCCCGCTCAGAGAGCACATGTATCATGCATGCGCTTACATCTATATATACACCTCGCACTACCTTATTCAGCTTGAGTCTTATGGATGCAGTACATTAATGGCCTATATAGGTATTTATATAATGTGTATAACATATTTGTATTTATTTCTGTCTGTATAAATGTGTACATAATCACATTTAATTGTTCATGCATTAAATTATGGAGGACCGAAAATGCCTAAACTAAAAATAACGAAATGGCTCGATAATTGAATGAATTAATAAATTAAATGCAAGAACAAATACAAAATAAATGAATGTACACAGAAGTAAATAAATGACTAGATATAATCTGACATAAATGGTTATTTCTGCATTTTTTTGCATATTAATTTCTTGATTCGTTGTTTTCTGTATATGGTTATTTCAGGCTTTATTTATTTCTTAATTCATTTATTTCAGTTTATGTTTATTTCCATATTTATTTATTTATTGATTCATTTATTTCTGTATATATTTATTTCAGGATTTCATCATCCATATGATAATGAGGGGGCTGTCAATCAAAGTATGTCATGGTGTCTCATTATTCCCATTGGTTGATCGAGTGCATGAATCGACTGCACATGCCTTGCTTCAATACTGGCTGCTTTTTACTACGTTAACATTAGTAGGGGAGATGTAAAATGCTAAATGTAATGATTTTTTTTTGGTGGTTGTGTCAGCGCTTGATCAATGTATTTCAGGTATAACACTCAAATTACCCTCTCATACAAACAACAGTAGATTTTCATAATTATTTTGGGAGATGTTGCCAAATAAGACTGCTTTGGCTACATGCCAGTGAATTTTTAGAAGTATTTTTCTGGTGCTAGTTTTTGTGTGTACCTCAAAGAATGCAAATGTATGTAATCGTGAACAGTCTTTTAGTCACTAACGGATTGCGTAGTTTTGATATAGCATGCTAGCTTCCTGGGACTGCTAGCCAGTCAAAAGTGCAGACGCACCCCCAGGATTAAACCTAACGCAGTGTTTCATGTGTTGCCAATGATAGAAAGTGGCTACTAGTAGTAGCAGAGTGTGCTACTTATAAATTGTATGCTGCCAATGACAGAATATAGTAGGGCAGATGGAGTGTTATTAATAGACTCTATCATGACATCACTTTCACATCTACAATGCATGTGAGAGCATGAAAGACACGTAGTGAAAGACGTACAAACACATAGCTACACAATGCAGAACAGACAGTAGCTCAGACAAAACAGCGGTCTGTATCTGTGTGCAGAAAATGAGAAATGCAAAGTGAACCCACTGACGTGTCTCCACTCTCCTGTCTTTGCTAAGTTGGAAATACATTTTTAAAAAATATGTTTAATTACTGTAGCATGCAGTTGCAGGCTTTGACCTTTGTGCAAACAAATTGAAGGATTCCCTGAAAAAAACGTGATAACCAACCTGGCAATTACCTGGCAGTTTTGATTGCGCCTCCTGATGGCTAGAGTTTGCCAATGAGCGTTTCATACGCATAAGTACTGTGAGGGTTATGGTGTTCTTCCAAAAAGTGTCCTGAAATAAGCTATTTTGGGGCCTGGGCTTCTGTGCTGGGGACTCGCTTGTGTGTAATCCTGGAGGTGATCCCTGGGGAACACTCATACCCACAATGCACAGGGAAATGGAGTGGGAATGGGCGGGGGGGGGGGGGGGGGGCGCGTTGCTTTTTCACTCGCCGTTGGTCACGTTTTAAGATTTTAACAGGATATGACTCATCTTGGGATGTCACTGAGTATAAATTAATGAGCACACACACACACCATCACACACTCACACACACACGCACACAAGAGAATTAGTTGGGGGACATGTGCACATGTGCTAGTTGTGCAATGCCTACAGTATGAAAAACCCATGGATGGGAGGCAGTGATGTAAGGTGTAATTAAATTCTGTTGCCTCTAGGATTGTGTCAGCATATGGTTCTCCAGATTGCAGTTAGACAAGGAAGTCTTTAACACAACTTAAAATTGCTTCATTTCACATGGTTTCGATTCTGGCAAAATTGCATTTTTGTTGATTACCACAGTAGTGGTTGATTCAGTAGTGCTGGAATATAAGAACATAATGTTTGCTAATGATAACAGCATTGAGGAAGGCCCCATGTGATTTTGGTACTTTTCCTTATTCATACACCTGTGGAAACTGCTTTGTATGATTGCTTCTAAAGGCACAGTTCTAGTGTTCATTTCCATATAAATGGTAAGGCTGAGGGAGAGTGTTATATTGCCAGCTTTCTCGGTGTTGATGAGAACAGACCATTCAGCCCATCTATGGCTAGTGTTTTGATGTTTTGCTCTTCAGTACTGAAATGCTGAAATTTGCTCTAGCTGGGCGAACTTAAAAGTGCTATCTTTATGCACAGAGAGCGGAATGCTGGTGGGCGGGAAAGTAGAGCACACACACGCGCGGACACACACACATACACGCAAACACACGGACACACACACACACACACCCGACACGCACAGTTGGAGCAGGAAGTTCATTCTTTCCTGCTCATTGTGGAAGCCGACAGGCATCTGAATGTGAATTATCCTGCCCCATGTTTTTTTTTTTATCTGAGGCTGCTTTCTGAAACACTTGTGTGGAAATGAGTCTGAGCTGTTTTCCCAGCCCTGCTGTTTTCATTGTTAGTGAGCCAAATGGCCTCTAAGGCAGTGATCTTCATCCCTTCATCAGAAGGATGAAAGTTCAGATCCTATATGGGATGTTGCCTTTGGACCCTTGAGCGAAGATTTTAAACTGGATCACTTCAGTAAATATCTGGGTTCAAGGTGTCAACATTTTATATCTTACAGACAAAGTACACTATACATACACACATATGACCAAAAGTATCTGGACACCCCTTGGTCTGGGACTGTTTTCCATGGTTTAGTCTAGGCCCCTTAGTTCCAGTGAAGGCAAATCTTATCACATTCTAGATGATTCTGTGCTTCCCCAACAGTTTGAGGAAAACCCTTTCCTTTTTCAGCATGACAATGCCCCAGGGCACACAGCGAGGCCCATATAGAAATGGCTTTGTCAAGAACAGTGTGGAAGTACTTGACTAGCCTGCACAGTGCCCTGACCTCAACCCCATCCAACACCTTTGTGAACAATTTGAAAGCCAACTGGGAGCCAGGCCAAATCTCCCAATCAGTGCCCAACCTCACTTCACTAATGCTCTTCTGGCTGAATGGAAGCAAATCCCTGCAGCAATGCTCCAACATCTAGTATAAAGCCTTCTCAGAAGAGTGGAGGTTGTCATAGCAGCAAAGGGTGGACAAACTCCATAGTAATGCCCATAATTGTCGATGCGATTTTATATGTCAGGTGTCTACATGCTTTTGGCCATGTAGTGTACCTGCATAGGTCTCTTGGAAGACATTCCTTATCTCTCTGGTACTTCCTGGTATAATAAAGGCTACATAAGAAATGAATAGGTTGAATAACTGAGTACACTCTGAAAATCACACACTTGTGATTTTTATGCTTTGCGTGAAGCACGCTGCATAATAGCATTGCTGTTCTGCATTACAATGCAGGCATTTAGCAGAGACTCTTATTCAGAATGACTTATACAGATTTTGCATTTTTACGTAGTAGACATTTACACAACTGGATATATGAAGCAATTCAGGTTAAGTATGTTGTTCAAGGGTACAGCAGTTCATGTCCTACCTGGGAACTGACCTACACTGCAGCATTGCTCTGATCCTCATATCACCACATGTTGGGATAAGTGGGTGGAAAATGTTTCCCCTTAAATCCCACTGGCATGGCAGCAGTCATGCCCCCACCACCCCCATGTGACAGGAAGTGGCAGAGGGCCCTTGCCTTGGCCTGAACCGTTTTTGTCTCTCTCTCTCTCTCTCTCTGTGTGTTCAGTCCTGAAAAGAGCCAAGAACAAAAAGGGCAAGAATGACCTGATCAACGCGGAGGAGGGGGAGGAGCATTTCACAGACATCTCCTCCGTGGGTAAGACGACACGGCCGTGAGTGCTTGTGACAGTAATACCGATGCTTTGCGTTGCGTCGGTCCTGCCACCAGGATTACACAAGTGCGGTAGTAACACAGAGCAAGGTGTAGGGGACGCGTTCATAACGAGAAACTGCAAAGCTAGCTTAACATTATCAGCTGAAATTAAAAAAAAGTTGACAGTGCTAATCGTTGCTTTGCTATATTCGTTATAACACATGCCTCAACACCTTCCACAGCCATCTGACATTGCTGACTGGATTCTCTGTCTGTAAAACATGTCATGGCAAGTGTTATAATGCATTAACGTGAAAATGGCTTTATAAATGCTTTATTAAGGCAATATGTAACTGCTAACGCATAATTTAATGTACAGTGTGTGTCATGTATATTTAATGTAGATGACCCTGCTTCCTTACAGCCATCGTTTTTTTTTTCTATTTTTGTCAGTGAAGCTTTCTTAGGCCCTAGTTTATTCTCTGCCATTCGATCTGGCATCTCCACTCCATTAAAATCTTAACCTCGGGGGCCGTAGAGCGCTATCCACATGCTCAATGCGAGCCACGACGTTGGCGGTTCGAATCCGACCGCCGACCTTTGTCACACGTCTCTCCCTCTCTCTCCTCCTAATTCTTCCTGTCTCTCTACACTGTCCTATCAAAATAAAGCTGAAAAAGCCCTAAAAAAATATATATTTAAAAAAATATAAAAATCTTAACCTTGGCCAGCAGGAGGCGAACTGTGATGTTGCAGTTGGATCGCAAATCGCGACTCCCTCTGGTATTAGCTGAATTAAACCGTCAAGCATATTTAACAGAGAGAAACTGGCCTGGGGCTTAAGTATTTCAGTCAGCCGACTGCTGAGATAAAACACAAGCTGAGGGTGGAGATTTAGTGGTGTGTGTTTAATGAGCGTTAGTCAGGGCAGGACCTATGAAAAGTAGGGATAGTAAAAATAAGGAGAAAGTTGACATCACAGATGTTACTGTAGATCAACCAGGTGGTCAGCGCCTATGTTCCTTCAACGTTCAAATGGAAAGTTTGGTTTCCAGTACTTTATTAGCCAATGACAAGGCACGCAAGTAGTAATGTTTCGACTTTAACAGAATAATTGTACTGTGAATGTTCCAAATGCTGAGGTCCTTAGTAATAACTGTGCCTTAATAAATGTAACCTTACTGGTGCAAAAGAGAGGCACTCAACCAATCACGCAGCACGTTGTAAACAACCATTTAAAACGATCAAGATTTCTTTCTCTCAGGGCACCTGGAACTATATCGACCAATCGCAGCAAGCGTTGTTTTATTGGTTGTGACCAAAATAGTTTGCTACTAGTGGAGCTCCTGTTTGTTTTCCATGGGAAAGGCGACACTATAACCATCCTACCCGTATGTCGCCATCCCTTATTAACAGCTGCGTTGGGTGCAGTTTGTGACAGCGTGCAGTGGAATTATCACCTTTTAGTTTCTGTTAGTTTTCCTGCTAATCGCTCTCAGGCTGAAAGGCGAGTATTTCCACTTAGGTGTGCTTACACGTAGGAAATAAGCAGACACAAGGGAGTCTTAATGAGGGATGTATGTATGTGGATGTGCAGACGCCAGACAGTGTCCCTAACAGGGCACGTCTGTATAGTGGACTGCTTCTCAAGTCTTTCAGTGGAAGTAATGAAATCTTTTTCACCTTTTCCCGACTGGCCTGACATTTCAATTTAATTCGGACAGCTCCGTTTTTTTTTCTTTTTTTTTTTCTGGCTTGCGTAGTGTAAGACTACGAACGACGCCTCTTTCCCTGTCAATCATGCGCACCGCATTAGTATCATCGCCAGAAGTGGGAAAATCTAGGCCGGGTCGGGGGAGATGCAGAGAAAATGTGCTGTGCGTTAGAGATTCCATTATTTATATTGGCGGGATTGTATAGTAAGAATATCGGGCGTCTTGTTACAGGTTAGAAGTATCACTGCTGTACGGCCAGTACACTGTCATTAAACTCACTGGTGCAACTTAGCATAGCTACATAGTGTGCATCGTCACTACTATTGGATTGTAAATGTAGGTTATATGAAAATGAACGAGTGGAACAATTTAAAAATATTTTTTGAAGAGTTACACGTTGTGCCAGAATTGCACGTGGATGTAGCCTATACTGAAGGATTAACAAATTTAAAGAGATTTAAAAGTCATTCTACAGGAATTGTGGTCCTTTGATTGTCTTGAAATGGATTTCATTTTTGTCACTAAAAACTTGCAATGCAATATTAACTTTTTAACTTTAATTAATCTAGATAACCTTAATATATGCCACCTTAATGTATTTAAATTATTTTTATGGAGGCACCATTTTTTTTGCCATTGATGTTCCTTGTAGGCCTACCTTGTAACAACATAAAACTTTTTTCAGAATTTTATTTCTCAGTTCAATCTGCACATGTTGACAAAAACCGTGTAGGTTAATGATAATGCAGTAGAATTCACTTAATTGCATAACTGATTATTGCATAAATCAGGTATTTGCATAGAATTGCCAAATCCTGAGGCATATTTGCATAAACCATTGTCACATAGTTCGGATATTTTACATGAAATTATGCCCAATTACATTGCATAATGATCTATAAATATACATTAAAAGTCGACAGATGCCTCATAAATAAGCCAACAATTGCCTTTTGGAGACAAAAAACCGCTAAAAATTACAAGGGTAAGACTGTAGAAAACATAGGCTTGAGTGGCACGTGCGGTTGTTGGCACTCTCTATCTACCGTCTCATACTTTTAATTTAGTTCAATTTTGTAAAATTAGATAAGGAATATACAGTACTGTATATGTATATGCTTGCTGCTTTTCCACGCACAGTTATATGTACAGCACAAATGTATGCTTAAATTTATGCCCTTCACATCTGTGCAAAAAAAACGGACCTGTAAAGACATAGTTCCCTTGGTTCGGTATATTGTCATGTTAAACCTGCGCCTCCGTTTAAGTGAGTTTTTGAAGGGGGAGTGGGGTTGTGGAATGAACTGAGCGGTGGAGTTCCATTTAAATTCAATTTCAGGAACCGTGCGGAAATTTCAATTAATTTCCCTGAATGATAATGGAGTCGACTGCAGCCCTGGTGAACCGTGAATGAAGAGAAGGGTTCTCTAGACGTTTCAGAGCAGGGATCTCAAACTCCGGTCCCAGGCGGGCGCAGTGCCTGCAGGTTTCCGGTGTGTTTCAGGACATAACCGATTCCTTTAAGTGATTGGATAAAGGGTCTAAACACACCTTGGTTTCTGAGGCCAGAAGCCAACTTTTTTTGGGGGGGGGGGGGCTTTTCCCAGTTTTATTTGGATAAAACAGTGTAGAGAGACAGGAAGAACTAGGGAGGAGAGAGAGGGAGAGACGTGCGACAAAGGTCGGCGGTCGGACTCAAACTGCCGACGTCGCGGCTCGCCATGAGCGTACGGAAAGTGCTCTACGGGCTGCGCCACTAGAGACACCCCCAGAAACTGACTATTGATTGAAAGGAAACTACAACAAAAAAAAAAACCAGCAGACACTACAGCACCTCCGGAATTGGGCTCTGAAATTCTTAAATGAGCCTAACCTGTCCCACCCCACACCCCCACCCCCCCCCCCCCCCAAACTGCTCCCCCAGGGTCGCCATTCGCCCGCGCCAGCCTGAAGAGCAGCAAGAACGACAGCTCCTCCTACTTCCGGCGCAAGGAGAAGAGGGTGCGCTTCTTCATCCGGCGCATGGTGAAGGCGCAGAGCTTCTACTGGTTCGTCCTGTTCCTGGTGGGCCTCAACACCATGTGCGTGGCCATGGTGCACTACGACCAGCCCGAGTGGCTCACCCACGCGCTGTGTGAGTCCGGACAACCCCACCCCCACCCCCCACCGCCGCCCCGCCCCGCCTCGCGAGGGTCTGTGGCCTTCCTTCTCTGTCCTCTTTAAATCTCCCACCTTTCTGCTCTCGTTCCGATTCGGAATGTCTGTTCCTCATGACTCTGAGGGCGATCAGAGAATTTGAGGGATTCGGGACCTCTCTATGGGCAGAGGAGTGATCCGTGTCACTGCTGCTTATCCAGCTGATCATGCGTGCATTATGGATTCAGTTCAGTTTTAATTCTTTTAATTGGTAAGTTTAGGAGTTAATGGTAAACTTAAGCTGTTAACTTAAAAAAAATGAAATACCATTCGAATTGCCCATTAAACATCATGGGCATTTTTCAGTTGATGATTTGAACTTTGAATCTATTTCCTTTATTAGTTCATTGGAATGGACCTGATCCTGTCCCTCTTGCTAGAACGTGGTTCTGATCCAGCTGGTCTCAGTTGATCGCTGGCTCATGTTCTGGCCCAGAGCAACCAGGGGGATGGGGGGGGGGGGGGTACTTTGCTTTCAGCATTGCTGTGTTTGACAGGATGGGGGCAGGGGGTTATGATCGTGGCCGGTGGGATGTCCCGAGGTGTCTGTCACTCTTGGTATGAGCCGAGCTCTGCTAATCACAGTATTATGGGACCCGGGCAATGAGGGAAAGCCTCAGGCCACCTGCCCCCCCCCTCCATCCGACCATGTCTCCCTCTCTCTCTCTCTCTCCCCTCCATCACCCCTTCCCTCTTCCTCTCCCTCTCATTCTCAAGATCCCTCCCTTCAACTCTTCGGTCTCTTCCTTTTTTCTGATTCTCTGTCCCCCCTCTGTCTCGCTTCCTGTGTTTGTAAAAACGCCACCATTGGCTGTTTACTTACCCCGATTATTGGGAGTAATCAGCTTTTGGCAGTATTTAGATTATTGCATACAACATGGATATAAGTAATGCAGTCGCTCCAATAACAGGATTTACATGATCCTTTTCGTAACAAGAACTTACTGAAGCTTTTTTATGCACCAGAAAATTGAAAGATTGGGCAAAAATCCAGGTATCATAATCAGGCTTTCAGTGTGTCGATTATCACCTTTGTTTTAAGTTCTATGCCTTTCTTGTTGGATAAAATATGGATTTTACATGTATGTTGCCTCATTTTTATACTTCAGTGACGGAAAACCATTAAGACCCCTTAAAATAGTTTTTTTTAGAGATTGAGAGTAACTTAAAAATGTGCATGCTGATGCAGTTTTCTTTTTTAAAATTAAAATTTTAAATAATTAACAGGAGTGTGAATAATTGTGATGCATATTCCTTCTTAAAATCTTTTCTCTCAGCAATTATTATTTGCTATATAAAATTTAAAAAAATTTTAATTGCACATACAAAGTTATAGCTCAATACCAGTAGTGTTTATTTTACACAGCAGTGAACTTGTCCAGCCGCTTGAAGTCCAGCTGTATACACATGGATAGCGTGTAGCAATTTGCCCTAGATATTGTTCCATCACATAATGAATATACAATGGTCATTATTGGTAATGAGTTGTGCTCATTATGGGCTAATACAGCCAGTCCAGCGATCTGATCTGATCTGTGTTTGTTTCTCTCTTCCGGCCTGACAGACCTGGCTGAGTTTGTCTTCCTGGGCCTCTTCCTGTCAGAGATGAGTCTGAAGATGTACGGACTGGGACCCAGGAACTATTTCCACTCCTCCTTCAACTGCTTTGATTTTGGGGTGAGTGTCACTGGAACATCACCACTGACATGAGTAGGTCATTACTTGCATTGTGTGAAACTGAGAATTTAGACTTGCATTTTGCCTGTGTCCTGTTAGGACAGGGCCACGCTGAGACAGATGAAATGTATAAAAATCTGGTGGTGGTTGGGAGTGTGGATGTGATTGGACAGTGGTTGGGAGTGTGGATGTGATTGGGCAGTGGTTGGGAGTGTGGAGGTGATTGGTCAGTGGCTGGGAGTGTGGATGTGATTGGGCAGTGGTTGAGAGTGTGGATGTGATTGGGCAGTGGCTGGGAGTGTGGATGTGATTGGGCAGTGGCTGGGAGTGTGGAGGTGATTGGGCAGTGGCTGGGAGTGTGGATGTGATTGGGCAGTGGTTGAATGTGATTGGGTGATGTCACTGAGGCTGGTTCCTGTGCAGGTGATCGTGGGGAGCATTTTCGAGGTGGTGTGGGCGGTGGTGAAGCCGGGGGCGTCGTTTGGGATCAGCGTTCTACGAGCCCTCCGCCTGCTCAGGATATTCAAGGTCACAAAGTAAGAGCCAGAGGAGAAGGGGGTGGGGTGGTAATTTGGAGATATTGGGCATGGGATGGGGTGTGGGGGTAGCCTTAAGGATTTGGAATGGAGTGGGCATGGGTGGATGGTGTTGAAAGGGGTTTTCGGGGAGGAGTTGGTGGTTTGGATAGAACGGACAGTCTTGCTGGTTGGTTTGGTTGGATTGGGGATCAGTTGGGTGGGATGGAATGGGAGGTTGGTTTTTGATTTACTTGAGTGGAGGCTCAAGTAGGGGTTTAAGTGGGTGGAATAAGCGGTTTGGGGGTAGTGTACCGCGATTTTTGCCCATAAATTTATTGTTGTATGCCCCCCCAGCAGGGCTGCCAGCCACAGTTGCTACCGGCACAGGAGGTTGGATTTGACCCGAACGTGTTGTGCTCACTTGTACTGAGTGACTTACCCAGCAGCCCCCAGCTTTCTCATTTTAAACAGAAATAACCTTCATCACAATGAACATTTGTATTACAATCTTGCTCTCAAATACAGCTCTCGGTTAGCTCTGACAAGGCGTAATAATTAGATTACATTTGCTACAAAATTACTAAAAATATTGGGCATATCTAATTAATGCAAATGGCAAAAATAAAATGCAGTATTTCCACTGAAATATTTTAATGAGCTACATACACCAATTAAACATGGTTGAGTTGAAATGATACATTACTGGCATTTAGCAGACAGTCTTATCCAGAGCGACTTACGCTACTTTTAAAATGAATTACTTTGTATCTGTTTATACAGCTGGACATATACTGAAGCAATGCAGGACAAGTACCTTGCTCAAGGGAACAATGGCCGTGTGCTACCCAGGAATCAAACCTATGACCTTTAGGTTATAAGCCCAGTTCCTTAGCCATTATGCTACACTGCCACCCTAGCATAAACAGAGATGCTGACTTACAAACATTAAAAAACCTTTAGCAACCACATGCCACAACATCCTTTGGTTATCATCATGAGTTAGAAATATATATTGAGAAAAAGCAGAGCTTTCCTACTGGCAGTACTTACACGGGTTCCTCAATCCTAAAAGCCTGTTCATAGCTTTAATAGAAGCACATTGCATTCTCTTAACCAGTCTGGGGAAAAAAGACGTTCATCCTGCTAAAAAAGCATCAGTATGTCTTCTTTGGGTCCCCTGGGTATAAATGTGTGACCTGAATTTTCAAGTATGGTGGGCATACAGTACCTGTTACCTGTGGCAACAGACCCGGATCCCAACTGCGGGTTAAAAATTCTGGACCTGCTTATTCTTGGGTGTTCTGGTTCAGGCAGTTTGGAACGCCTGTACAGAGTGCATGCGTAGTGTTACTATGACGACCCATAATGCCGTGTCTCGCGTTCGCTCTCTTGTTCTTTCACCCTCTGTCATGCTCTTCCAGTCTCATTTCTCACTTACTCTCGCACACTCTGTTGTACTTGCTCTTTCTCTCTCTTTTGCATATTTTTGTTTTTATTCCTGTTTGTTTATGATGCTTTTGACAGCTTTTAGATATTTAAAAAAAAATCAAGCCACTACCACTTCACAAACAATTTCTCTGACTGTTCCTGCTCAATCTTGCTCTCTCACCACTATTCTTTCTCTTTCTTTCTCTCCCTGTCTCTCTTCTCTTCCCCTCTTCCTCTGTTAATCTCTGTCTCTCTCTTCTCATATAATGAAGGAATGCCAAATAAAAAAGTAAATAAATGGCCAATTTCTCAAATACATGATGAACTAAATAAATAAAATATATAAGACCAAGACCAATTCCAGTTTTCACAAAATGGCAAAATGAATTTTATGAAAAATGAAACTCTCTTGGTTTTCCTTTCCCTCTCGGCACACAGGTACTGGAACTCTCTGAGGAACCTGGTCGTCTCTCTGCTCAACTCTATGAAATCCATCATCAGCTTGCTCTTCCTCCTCTTCCTCTTCATCGTGGTGTTTGCGCTGCTGGGGATGCAGCTCTTCGGCGGACAGTGAGTACCTGTTATCTCCGCTTCCTCCCCCTGCCAGCCCCCTTCAGCCCCGCCTCCCTGGTCACAGGCTCCACCCCCTCATCCTGGCCCTGCCCCCCTGCCAGCCCCCTTCAGCCCCGCCTCCCTGGTCACAGGCTCCACCCCATCATCCTGGCCCTGCCCCCCTGCCAGCCCCCTTCAGCCCCGCCTCCCTGGTCACAGGCTCCACCCCCTCATCCCGGCCCTGCCCCTCGTACTCCTCCTCCACATTGACTGTGCTGCCATTAGCCTATCAGTTCCATTAATGAAGAGTGCTGCAGCAGCAGGGGCAGTGACGTGACATCATCACTTTGCTGTCTGTTAGTGTATCCTGTTATTTTCAGTTGTGTAATTATTTTGGACAAAGTGGATGTGACTGAGGGACATGTCTCTAAGGTTTTCAGTGTGCTCTTTGGAAGGTTTTTGTTCACTGCTGTGATGAAATGCTCACAATGCTCCTGCTCATGTAATCAAACCACAACCATTATCAGGAAAGAAAGGTACAGCAATACTCCGCTTCAAAGTCGACATCAAAGTCAAGTTTTAGCAGTTACACGGCACTTTGGACAATAGCACGGGTGGTACAAAGAGCACCTCCGTGTCCTAGCGCAGTTATTTTTGTGTAGGCCAGTTCTACTGTCTTCCTAATCCAAAAAACTCAACCACATGATTGCATCAAATCAAAGTGATAAGTGGCGACGGGAACAACATGAAGTGTCTGTGTTAGCCCTCTGCAGCCTGCGTTTCTAACAGGCAAGAAATGCTGTATTTCTCTTGGGCGACACTTTGACCTTTGACCTATACTTTTTTTTTCTTTTATAATGGTCTCAGCCTTGTACAAATGTACGATTGTGAGAGGCGCACGGCTTGCAGTTTTAACTTAGCGCTTCATAAATTATTAAGATTCTGCTTGACGCAACTCAATTTAATCAACTAAACAGTCTATTTGCTGACTACAGCCAACGAGAAGAGAGGTTTTTTTTTGTCATGTTATCTAAACAGCCATGAACAAAGTGATTATTGTGGAAATTCAATTAATGCACTTAGACATTTGGCCGATCTAAAGATAATCCTGACACAGAGGGGCTAAAGACAACAAAGCTGTAATTAAAGTCTGTTTCCTGGTAAATCCCATGCAGCCTTTGCACATGGCAGTTCCTTAACGATGCTTTGGGTGTCAGGAAAGTTAAAGACTTGCGGGAAGGTTTTGGGCCAGTGTGTCAGGTGCGAGCGTTATCTTCTGTACGCCAGTGTGGTAAATCCTATAGAACCATAATGAACCCAGGCATGGTTAATTTAGCGTGTCATGTGCCCCAAGCTTTTATTTATTTTTTTCCCCGCAGGGGTTACAAATCCCTGCAATAAATCAAAACTTGTCTGAAAGGGTTGGTTGCGTTGCATTACAATATTTGCTGAGAAGATTTGATTACCTCTCAGAGACTCACAAAAAGCACTTGCCTTAGATTCCTCTAATATCACATCCACATTGAGCAGGAAAATTAAATCATGGATCGGTTACTATTGGAGAGTAGGAAGACACAGAAGTGGTGGTGGTGGTGGTGGTGGTGACTTGTGTGAAAGATGAGCTTTGTCGTTGAGTGTCTCTGTTTCAGACTGGGTAGCTATCAGTATAGGCTGCAGCGTTGGTAATAATGAGAACCCAGTGAACTAGCATTTCCTTGCCACTTTGCTGAGGTGGCCATACTCATTCTATACTATTGATGATGATGGTTATTTCATAAATCAATTCCATTTTCAGAGCTTGCTGACCGTCTAGTAACCGGAATTCAGGCAGTCCAGAACATAGAATGCTGAAAGCTCAAAACGCAGGGTGGACTGGTGTCCTGTATGGAGACCGACAGTTTTGGCCGAAATACGCAGTCGTGTGTCCCAGCAACCCTACATTGAACCGCCTTTTCCTCCAATCTTTATCCATTTCCTTTTATTCCTTACTCTACCCAGATCACTCAGCTTTTATCTGTGTGTGTGCACATCCATGCGTGCGTGTGTGTGTGTGTGTGTGTCGGTGTGCGTATGTTCATGTGTGTGTGTGTGTGTACGTGTGTGTGCATGGATGTGCGGAGTGTGAGCATGTGTGTGTGTGCGCTTTACAGAGAGTAATGGAGCCGATTCAGTTAGCATGTGTAGCACAGTGAGTAGCACTCTGTGGTTCAGTAATTTATGGGGTTAAATGTGAATGTGACAGGCTAGTTCAGTTTAGTTAAACCATGAAGCATGTACAGCATGGAGCTAACAGTACACACTACTGAGCAGGCCTGAGAGAGGCCGTTGCAGAAAGCGTATAATCCTGTTAGTACATACTGGTGTGTATCATTCATATGTGCTGGCATTTTTGTGTTTAGCCATCTCGAGCCCAGTAGCTTGCTTTTACCATTACAAATTCATGGCTTTTACCATTGCCTGAGGTGGCGTGTGACAGAGTAGGCGGTAAGTTGTGTGTGACTGTGTGATAGGTTGAAGCTAGTCGGCTGATAATTGGCGGAGGGGCAGGTGTGATGAGGGGCGTGTGTTTTGGGGAGCGGGGGTGGGGGTGGGGGGGGGGGTGTTTACTGTGTTCGCCTCACGGGACCTCAGCGTCCATTTGTTGTTTTTGTTTTTTTTTTCATTTCTCTCGACGTTTTCTTCAGTTCCAAGACGTCGGAGGGAGGTTCACGCAGGTTTGTCACTCAAAGGGTTGCGCAGAGGGGCAGAAGAGGGACAGAGTGGGGTTGGGGGTGGGGTTGGGGGGGGTGGGTCCCGTCCCAGGACAGCGTCCCAGCTGTGCTCACAGGACCCTGGGTCCTATCGGGAGGATTTGGGATGTATAAGGGCTGGGGTGGGGGTTTGAAAACGCAGTTGGATTACTGTGTGTGTGTGTGTGTGTGTGTGTGTATGCGCGTGCGTGCTTTAGTGAAAGATGAATTACAACACCATTACACAAACGATAAGAATGCAGAGGCTCTTTGTGCTGTTGGGTTAATGTATTTTATTTTTTATGTAATACTGGGTCAGTAGTATTTATTTTTTTATGTGAATTAAATGCACGAATGGATAAAAAAGTGAATTCAAATTTAGTTTTTTTTGGTTCCCACCGTATTCTGGCGAAAGTTCTGTTTAAATTCTCCATTTTTAAACACAGGCCTCTGCGTGGTGTTTTGTGCATGGGTGTGATGTCATACATCTTCAGGGTTTCACAGCTGCTGCAGGTCTGTTGCTCAGGAGGAGGGGGAGGAGCTCAGCACTGCACAGAATGGCAAACTCACAGGGCCCCGCCCCTAAAACTGACTTTGAGTGACAGCCAGCACACACAGGGATGCACGTACCACAGAGGCCATGGCAGGCACACAACGAAGCTAGTGTAGAGACACACGTACACACACACACACAAGAATACACACACACACACAATGGCCTCACAGAGTGCCTCACATATTGCATGTGTGTCCTGCTTCTCTTTTAGCAAACTCAACATTAAGTCTGCCACCTTTAAATTACATTACAGGCGTTTGGCAGACGCTCTTATCCAGAGCTACGTACAACAAAGCGAAACCAGGGACCTTTAGAGTATGCAGTGTAATTAAGTTCCAATGAAACTGCTCAGGGGCATCAGAGGCTGACTGGAGGATTGGGGGGGAGAGGGGAAATCATCCTATGGGTTTGCCATTGTTGCCTTGAAAGTCGCCCTCCCAAACGCTGTCCAAGATGCTGTGAGAGGTCCTGTACAGTAGGGGCAACGTGTCGGGAACATTGTAGCAACGTTTTGGCAGGAGTGCTGTGAAGGTTGGGGGAGACAAGTGTGTTGGTGATCCTGTTCTGACTGGTGTAGCATGCTAACGTATATTTCACTGTCCTGGGAACAACCTTCACCATTTCTGAGGCCATGCCCCGCAGCAGTGCGATTGGATACAGAGGAGAAAACTGTAGCGAGCAACACTTTGAGGGGTTGATGTCATTGCTGCCCAAAACCTCTACAAACTAATTTTGTGAAGATTGTGTGTTAACATGTGTCTGTGCCCAGTATGTTATCTCCATACTAACTAGTGTTTACTAACTGCTAATTGCATGTTTTCGTATAACATTTGTGTGTGTGTGTGTGTGTGTGTGAGTATATTTGTAGGTATACAATAGATGTACTGTATAATGTCAGACGTGTGTAGGTGTAGGTGTGTGTGTGTGTGTGTTTTTATATGCTTGTGTGATCTTCAGTTTTCGTGTACACAGTTGTAATGATCCTCTCACTTTTTGATAAGTATCGGTTTGAAGGGACGACTGGTAATTCACAGTAATTCACTTCATGTCAGAATTTTAGCAGTAACAGGAGTTACGTCCAACAGCTAAGAGTGGTAAAGCCAGTTCCATGTCTATCTGGACATGTGACAGACCAAAGAATCATCGGAATATAAAAAGAAGTAAATTGGCAGCTGTTATAATGTGTGAAACAGTGAGCCATTTGAGAATTTGATTTTGTTTTGAAATGAAATTCAGTTGGGAATTATTTCTACCATCAAAAAAGGCAATTCTGAACCAATTCTTTTTGGACATTATAAATGGTGCTATCCTATTTTTCCTGCACGGTGCATGCAGACTGCAGCAAAATTAAGATTTTACAAAATGGCTGCTGGGACTCTAAGCTGATTAGCATATTTTCAAAGAGAACTTACTTTAGAAATTTCCTAAGAATTCTTGTGTTCTCCAGTGATATCATGGGCATAGTGGATATTGTTGAGGGTTAAAAGAGGTTGTGTGTCTTTGTTAAACTTACTGAACTGTTCTTTCTCCTTTTACCAAAACCCCACCCCCACTCCAAAAAAAAAGGTTTAACTTTGAAGATGAGACTCCAACGACGAACTTCAATAACTTTCCTGCTGCCATACTCACTGTTTTCCAGGTACTCCTACGTCATCTCTTCCTCTTCTCTTCTCTGTTTGTTTTCTGTAATCTGATTGGTTCAAGCAAGGCAGTGAGCCTCCCTACAGACAAAGCTTGGATAATAAACACTTTGAAAGCCTCTGTTACAGGTCAGCAGTTAAGTTGGTTTGAATCACTGTCTCCAATTGGAGCCCCACCTACATGAGCTCATGATTCATCAGAAAAAAGGAACTGTTCACTTGTTTATTAGCGAGCGCTGATGACGATGGTTGTTATTCTAGCTGTTAACAATGGCAGCCCCAATATGATGATTATTATTATTGTAATTATTATTATGAATAATAACAACAACAATAATAATAATAATAACACGAATAATAATAATAATTACTATACATTATTTTATTCAATATTCTCACCATCCTCTCCCATTTTGAACAGTTCCTGGTCTTGTGTGACTCCCCCACAGATCCTGACAGGCGAGGACTGGAACGCAGTGATGTACCATGGGATTGAGTCTCAGGGAGGCGTGCATCGGGGAATGTTCTCCTCCATTTACTTCATCGTGCTCACGCTGTTCGGAAACTGTATCCTCGCTGAACGCTGGGCGGACGTGCAGTGCGGTGTTCAGGGAAACGGTGCTCATAATCCAGAGGGCGGTACAGGACAGGCTCGATTCAGGGGTGGGGGCACTGCTGTTGTGCTCTTGGGGAAAGTGTTTAACCTGAAGTGCTTCAGTATACGTATATCCAGATTGCATGTAAGTCACTCTGGAGAAGCTTTGATTGAATATCTGAATCTAATGTAATATTGCTCTGCTCCTACTGCAGCCGACGGCAGGTCTTGCTGCAAGGGGTTATGTGGTAGCTCCCTTGTAAGATGGACACCACAGATGATCTTGTTTTTTATTTTATTTTAATTTATCTGTTTTCATGTAAGCCATTTCCATAACAAACCGGTGCCTGCCCGCGGCAGATGGGTTCCCCCTCTGAGTCCGGTTCTGCTCAAGGTTCCTTCCTGCTATCAGTCAGGGAGTGTTTCCTTGCCACTGTGGCCCTAGGCTTACTCTTTGGGGGCCGGTTTCTCTGTAAAGCTGCTTTGTGACAAAGCTCCTTTGTTAAAAGCGCTATACAAGTAAAATTGATTGATTGATTTAATTTGTTTTTGCAATTAGCAGTTAGAAAACATTTAAACACGCCACCAACTCCACCCCCCCCCCCCCCAAACTCAAGTGAATATGCCCCTGCCCCAACAGATCAGTTGAGTGCATTTGTTACCCTTTTATCCTGAACAGGGTCAGTTATGAAGGACGAGGTGTGATTAATTAATGATTTGTATTTTTTATATAACTGTATGAATGTTTGTAACCAGGGCACCATCGCAAATGAGACCTTGGTCTCAATGGGTTCCCCTGGGTGAATAAAGGTTAATAAATAAATAATAAATAAATAATCACACCTCACACTTCAGCTGATTGTGGACTACAGCTGAATAGTTTCTCTCTTCCTGTTTTAAAACTCCATACGTTGTTTTGGGAACTGGAGCATTTTACCCCATATCCAGTGTTTGGGTGGACGGGAGTGGTTCACTGTTTTCATTTTCCTCTGATCCTTTCCTTAACCGAACCCGTCGCTCAGACACGCTCCTCAATGTCTTTCTCGCCATCGCTGTCGACAACCTGGCTAATGCACAGGAGCTCACTAAGGTAACTCTGGCTGGCCTTAGAAAAGTTATTTAAATACATTTTCTCAATGATAATTCATGAAATTCATGTTTGTTTCTATATAGTTTGTGTGTGTGAGAGAGTGTATGTGTGAAATAGGTGATTAATTTATCGAGTGGTTGTGTGATGTACAGCTTAACGGCATTCTCCTGTCGAATGCTGATCCCAGTCACCACCAATATGTCCCTTTCATAACCCCTCCCGCTGGTCTCCGTTTCTCTTATCCACCATTGGCCAGGATGAGGAGCAGCAGGAGGAAGCAGCCAATAAAAAGCTCGCTCTCCAAAAGGCCATGGAGGTGAAGGAGGTCAGCCCCATGTCTGCAGCCAACATCTCCATCGCGGCGTAAGTCAGTCCCCCTGGCCCCCCCACCCCCCGCCCTGCATGCGTTTCCTCCTACTCCTCCACCTGCGGAAACCACACCTGTTTCAGCCCTCCCCCCTTCTTAGTGCTGTGTGTGTGTGTTTTTTTTTTGTTCAGTCTCCGAGGTTGTACCTGCCTCTTTTTGTACCCATGATGGTTTGTGTGTGTGTGTGTGTGTGTGTGTGTTTTTGTTCAGTCTCCGAGGTTGTACCTGCCTCTTTTTGTACCCATGATGGTGTGTGTGTGTGTGTGTGTGTGTGTGTGTGTGTGTGTGTGTGTGCCTTTGTCTCTGTGTGTGTCTGCGTCTGTATCTGTGTGTGCGTGTCCGCGCGTATGTGTGTGGTTTGTCTTCGCACGCCGTTGAACGGGACGAAATAGTGCTTTGAACTCAACTCGCACAGTTAGCCCCATTACGAAAGAAGACAGCGAATATCAAGTACAGCCAGTGAACTTGTGTTCTGTTAAATTGTTTTATTATTGTGTATGTACTGTGCATGTCAGCTCAGTGTAGTAATCAGGGGTCTCTTGTGAAAGAGACCCTGCTTTCTACGGGCTTTCCCTGTATAAATATGTCTGTGTGTCGATTGAAAAAAAAAAAAAAGTGTGTGTGATCTACTTAAATTCATCAAACACTATTTAATGCCGCTGCCAATGTCTCTGCTTTTCCTTGCTCAAAGGCTATTTTGTGGGTGTGGCCTGCTCATAAACACTATTGGCATTAACGTTGACATCCACAGCAGCAGACCATAGTCGTAAGCGTTCAGTGTTCTGTGTTCTGGCTCTCTACTCCACAATTTTAGATTTGTAATCAAACAATTCACGTGTGGTTAAAGGCCAGATTTTCAGGTTTTATTAAAGGATATCTTATACATTTTAGTTTCACCGTGGAGAAATTACAGCACTTTCTATACATAGCCGCCCCCAACCCCCCCCCACCCCCCCCCCACCCCCCCAATTCTATACATGGTCTTTATTTCCATTTTAGACTATGGGGATTTGTTTACAGGCATCCAGCTGCTACTATGATTAAGCCTCTAGATGCCATGTACCTCTCTGCTCTGTGATTCCTTACAGGTGATAAATATGGCACAAATCGCTGTCGTCTTTGTGAAAAGGTTTACTGAGCCTCTCTGTTGGTGAGACATAATCAGCACTGTCATGCTTTCATCTATAAAGCCTTTTTGGGTGGGAAACCACTTTGTTTATCTTCTCTTTTGAATTGGAAAACAGGCACATGCTCATGGGACTGGCTTGTATTCCACATCCCCAAGACAAATTCTGGCTTAGGACAGATTGCTTTTTGCTTTTATGCCCCTCATACTTGGAATGATTAGCAAAAAAAATACTTTTAAATTGGACTCCTTACTGCCTTTGAGGCAATATGTTGAATATTATTGTTTTTTATTGTAATTATTTAATTAATATTTTACGTGTATTTTTAACTAATTTTTTGATTTACTTTTTTAATGTACTGGTTTTAACTATGAGGGACTTTCCCACAACGGTTCTCCAAGGTTTAAAGTATTTGATTGATTGATTGATTGACTGACCTGTTGCAGAGGGAGGTGTTTGATTGGTTGATCGACCTGTTGCAGAGCGAGGTGTTTGATTGGTTGATTGACCTGTTGCAGAGGGAAGTGCTTTCTGGAAGGGTGTCTTTTACACCAACAGGCCTTCCAGATCCTACTGTTTCCCTGGGAGGGATTGTAGGTTCAACACCTAACACCCAGTACCCCTCATTATTGGCCATAATAATCCATTTTATTCAAATTTCAAACAAATATTTATCAATGGTTTATTTCAAAGCACTATTTTATGTGTCGTTATGAATGGTATTTTCTTTTAATACTCTTGTTTTTAAGGAATTAGAAATTTTACAAAGTGTTTTTTTTTCCTCTTTAGGAAGTACATTAGATAAAATACATTTGAGTATTAACATGAAAAATATATTCACAGTTGAATGCACAATCTTTTGAAGCTGAAACCAGACCAGACTGCTTTGTGGTCTGTGCTTTGAAGATTTAAAAACACTTTGTAAATCTGCCACTCTGCATTCATTTTAGGGAGCTATGTTGTTTTTGGGTTTGATGTTATACAGTTTAATGTTTTTGTCTTTTCTTATACTTTGGGAGGAGGAGGGGGCAGACAGAGAGAGAGAGAGGGGGAGGACAGACAGACCGACCTCCTGACTGACCTCTTCCCTTTGTGTTCTGTTTTTTGTCTCACGTTTTTGTTTTGTTGTTTTTCGTTTGCGTTTGTTTGTGCACGTGCAGTTTCGTAAAGCAAAATCGAGGTGCTCTATCTCGCAGCTCTTCCGTCTCCAGCGTTAATTCACCGTGAGTTTTTGCTCCAGTTTACAATTTACTCAACCCCTCCCACCTCTTTAACCCCGCCCACCCACCCATCCGGCCGCACCAACCGCCTTCAGTGCGTCCCGTCATCTCCTCCCCTGCCATCGGGATCTCCTCCATCACATGGGCCACAGTCTGTACTCTCTGCCCCTTGCCATCTAATGGTGAATGTGGAAACCGCTCTCTCTCTCTCTCCCTCTCCCTCTCTCCCTCTCCTTTTCTCTGTCTTTCTCTCTCTCCGCACGCGCGTGCATTTGTGCATTTAAAATCCGATGTGTGTTCTCGAGGCTGACGGGGCGCGCTGGTGAAGCTGTCGCAGCAGCAACCCCCCCTCGCTAACTCGTCTCCCAGCTGATAAAGAACGTAACTCTGCAGAAAGTAGGGGGTAGTCACTATTCCCTAATGTGTCTGCAGTCCCCCCCCCCCCCCAAGTTGAGAGTACCTCAGTTTTTAACACAGTTTTTTTTTTTACCTTTACCCCCGTCACACACTCACCTCCCTGCACAGGCTTCCTCATCTGCCGTGGTTCCACCATTTTGCCAGGAACATGCCGCTAACTGAACATTTGAACGGTTTGAGCTGAACAGCTTCTGCTGAACATTTCCCACACATTTCCCTGTCCACTGAAAAAAAAATTAGAAAGATAAAAATGGAAGGGGTGGAAGCCGACATACCTTAAGGAAGACCAATCTTTTTTTATGTCACAGGTAAAGGAAGTGAGCAGATTCTTGTATAAAATGTTTTATGCCGCCTAGATGCTCAGAATACCATTCGGGTGCATGAGTATAGCACGTCATGTTAGCCAGGCCACCCTGGCGCCCTATGAGGCGGGCGGGGGGGAGAGGAGCAGGGAGCAGGCAGAGCGGTTTCAACGGGCGTGGTCCCCCCCCCCCCCCCCCGCGCTACCCCCCGTCCGCCGTCTGTAAGCCCCGCTCTGTGGCCGGCCAGCCGTGACACAGCCCTGTAAATCAGTCTGACGGACGGAGGCGTGCGCGGGATGTAATCGTGAGTGGGCGGGACGTGCGGGGGGGGGGGGGCCCACCGCCACGCTCAGAGCTACCCGCTGACTCTGGGATCGTCAGAAAACCTGCCAAGGCCCATCTCCGCATGCTGCGCCGTACTATTCCCACTGGAAGAACAAGACCACGTCGAAACCTAGCATACGGCTGGACAAGGCTGACCGATGGTGTGGACGTCATAACTCGGCTGACCAATGGTGTAACTTCATCACTCACTCACTCGCTCAGTCAGTCACAGACATTCCCGTTTGTAGGGCTGGCCCCGCTGTTGCAGTCCAGCCAAAAAAGCTGTTTTACGGAGACAGCCGCCAGGGTCTAAGCACTGAAAGTGTGAGTTCATGGTTGGTTGCCTTTATATAAATAGCAAGTTGCTAAAGGAAGCGATCCAGATTCCTCGCCTGGTGGTCATTATGTTCTGTTATGTATGCAGTGGAACTTTATCTCGATGAACCTGTTGAGGTCGCGCAGACAGTTTCGATTTTTCACTGGAAATAAAACAAATCGGGCGGCCTTCCTGAGGGAAATTTCTCCCACAATTTTGCTGTCATTATAGGAGAGGGAAGGAGATGCTGCCATGTCCTGCGGCTGTGAAACCCCTGTTTCCCAGCATTTGGGATTTGTGAGATCCATCGTTCTTCCAAAATGGCACCTGTATGCATACAATTGGTGGCCTGGGATCCTTAGTACCATAATGTTATAAGCAACCTGATCGGGCTTCTAGTTGTAGTCGTACTAAAATAGTACCGTGCGGTTATGAGCCTGAGATGCAATCAGTTGTCCCCATAATGCGGGATTCAGCATTTTTTACACAGAATTCTGGAAAGACAAACACATATTCTGGTCTCTTTTTTTAAGATTACAACCGGCAACGACCCAGACTTGAACCACAACAAGATATAATTCCTCCTGTTTGTTTGAGCCAGCCGTCTTTCGGAGTCTGTCGTTTGTGTTGTTTATTGATCATAATATTTACACAGCCGTCGGCGGCATCGGGGTTGGATTTAAAGAGAAAGTGCCTCATTTGAATGAAGAATCAAAAAACGAAATGTCACGCTCTTGCTAGCTTGCTCAGTATGAGTAAATCAAAACAGAAATTGCTCCAAGGTTCTTTTTTTGTTTTGCCAATTTTGATCAGAACATTATTTGAAGCTTGTCCCGCTATTTCATCCCCATTCTGTTCCCAGTGTCATAATAAACTAATGAGAGGAAACACATTTGTTGTGTTATTTCTGTGAGTTGTCATATTTTGGCGAAAATAGCCATTTTATCGGAATTCAGGTTAAGTAGTCTGAAACGCAAATTTTTCAATGTCCAGCCGCCTGCCTTCCAAAGACGTAGCATGTCCATGGGCTAGTGCGACCACCGAGTGATGCTAACTTTGATCCTGTCGGCCAGGGGTCCTCAATCTTACCCAGAAAGGGCCGGTGTGGGTGCAGGCTTTTGCTCCAACCACACAGAAACGCTCCTGATTCTCCTAATCAAGGTCCTTAGGAAAGACTCCAGTGGCTGATTAGTGGTATGAGGTGTGTAACTGTTTGGTTGGAATGAAAGCCTGCACCCACACCGGCCCTTTCTGGATGAGATTGAGGACCCCTGCTATAGGCTATTATGGTGGAGGGAGGTTGGGATGGGAGGGCGTTGGGGTAATTTCAGTGAGATTGCGATTACGTGATTTTTAAAAAGTGTGCAATTCAGTCACCTAATCAATACCTGGATGTGAGATCATCTGTGACGATGCTCCATGACATTTGTATGTGCGGACAGGGTATGTATGTACCCAAGAGATCGACTGATACCCTTTTTATTGACCATGTTGTGCTGTGTTCTGTGCACGTGCTTGTGACAGGATTTGGGATGTTGTATGAGAGTTAGCAAGCCTGTAACTTAGATGGTAAAAAGAATGGCTTTTCACAAGACAAGGATTTTCAAGCCATGATTTTTATGAGTTAGCAATGCTAGCATTGAATAGGAATTTGCCCCATCAAATAAATGACATCGCAGGCATACTGTGGGAATAAACATAATCAGTATTTTTGTGACCCATATATAATAACATTCATTTCAGCATTTTTCATTATCATTTTGAAAAATGTAGTGTGCCACTTAAATTGCCTTACTGCTGTTTTATATTCAGGTCAACACAAGTTCATGTGAGTATATCATTCCATAACCAACCATGGATAATCATAAATGTTTTGGCCCAGCTCTGATTGTGACACAGAAGACGTTCAGCTACTACCTGTTTCAAACAGAAAGTTTCTTTTTCTTAACTAGCATTTCGGAAAAGGTTGATTAATGCATGACTCAAGCTCCTGAGAGTTACTTTCAGGGAAAGCTGAAGGGGTTTTAAAGAGTTTATTTTTTTTAAAGGTTTCTGGTATTTCATGACAGTTTCAGATTAAATTAATATTAAAAAATGTTGTGAATGAATTTTAATTTATGAACCCATCCAGTGTGATATGTGATGCATGCATTGTGCTATAGTACCCCAATAATAATTTTTTGACGAAAAGTTTCTTTTAAAAAATCCCGATAGAACATATTGCCCCCCCTAAAGCCAAAGCTGATCTGCAAGTGAGTGTGAATTTGGATCCCATGGATCGCCCGTGACCTGTACCTCCCTGCTGTCTCTCGCACCCTGTCCAGCAAGGAGCAGCAGAGGTCGGCCAAGCTGATGTCGGTGTGGGAGCAGCGGACGACGCAGCTGCGCAGGCACCACCTGCGCGCGAGCAGCGAGGCCCTGTACAACGAGCTGGAGCCCGAGGAGCGGCTGCGCGTGTCCTCCGCCATGCACATCCGCCCCGACATGAAGACCCACCTGGACCGCCCCCTGGTGGTGGAGGCGCGCGATGGCAACGGCAACGGCAACGGCAACGGCGGGAAGGAGGGGGGAGACTGGGGCACCTCGGGGGAGGGGGAGGGGGCCGATGAAGCCGCGCCTCTTTCCTCCTCGCACCCCCGGAAGCACCACAGGCACCGGGACAGGCCCGCCAACGAAACCGGCGGCAACGGGGAGGCGGGCGAAGGCAGGGAGGGCGGGGGGCACACCCACCACAGCCGAAACAAGGAGCACAACGGGTCGCGGGGCAGGGAGGGGGGCCGGAGGCACCACCACCAGGGTTTGATGGACGAGGGGGGAGGAGGAGGTGGAGGGGGAGGAGGAGGAGGAGGGGGCGGTGAGAGAGAGCACCGGCGTCACCATGGCCACCGCCAGCCGAAGGAGGGGAACGGGACAGGCGGGAACGGGGCGAAAGGTGAGCGGAAGGGGCGGCACCGGGAGGGGGTGCGCCCTGCCGGTCGGGACGCAGACGGGCGGGACGGCGAGGGGAACGGCGAGCGGAGGAGGCACAGGCCGCGCGGGGCCCGCGCCCGGTCCACCATGGACCAGGAGGAGGAGGAGGAGCGTCGGGAGGGCGAGGAGAGAGAGGGCGGCAAGGCACACAGGTGAGACACATTACATTACATTACAGGCATTTGGCAGACGCTCTTATCCAGAGCGACGTACAACAAAGTGTATAGACACAGATGAGAGACAGGTGAGATGCTGTAGAGCAGTGGTCTCCAACCCTGGTCCCGGAGAGCTACAGGGTCTGCTGGTTTTTATAGTGACTCTGCACTTCATGAATCAATCAGAGCAGTTGATTGCACAGTTAACTCAACTCACCCGGTGTCTTGGGTCTCAACTGGGTGCTGATTTTAAGGTGAAAACAAAAACCAGCAGACCCTGTAGCTCTCCAGGACCAGGGCTGGAGACCACTGCTGTAGAGAGACAAGTGAGACTCTATAGAGGGACAGGTCAGAGACTGTAGAGAAACAGGCGAGATGCTGTCGAAAGAGCAAGGAGGTGCGGAAAGGTTAGGTAATATAACAGGTCCTATCGCTTCCCAGATACGAAACACGGAAAATTGTGGGGTGCTGATCTGATCTTTCTATCCATAATTATCTTGTCAATAACGAGCTTGCGAGGGTTGTAAAAGTGGAGCTCTGAGGATGTGTTATCCAGATATAATTCCTTTGAACAGGGATTTAAGTGCTCCTGTGTGGGGCTGCTCATTGCTTGTGGCGCTAGCAATATGCAGCTAATTGTTGTGTTGAAGTGGGTCTGTTTTACAGCTTGGGTATGGCTGTAAAGTGTGAACAATATTATCTAAAGCTGGATGCGAGGCGCACCTGGGACGCTGGGCTCAAAATGGCGTAGACTTTAAGTAGATTTGTCTTCATCTTTGACCAATGAGACAATTCCTGAATTGGAGGATTTTTTTGTTGTTCCTTTTTTCCAATGAGATGACTCTGTAGTTCTGATAAGGTGACATTTTGTCTTTCTTTCGACCAATGAGATAGCCCAGTAGGACCATCAGGGCAGAGCTCTGTCTTTCTCTCAGCCAATGAGATTACAGAGCAGAAATGAAAGGAAGAATTAAAAAAAAAAAAAAACATTTTTATTTTTGTATTCTTTATCTTCCTGTCTACTAAATAGACTAGAGTAGTAGCTTAGTAGGCCTGAAAGGGGCGGAGCTCCATTCTCTTAGCCAATGAGACCACTCTGTTCTGTCTGACAGGGGAAGGCACGCAGACGTGGAGGGCTGCGGGACTGCCACCAGCCCGCCCCAGCTCCCCGGGGGTCGGGTGTCGGCCTGGGACAAGCAGGAGGACTCGGACAACCAGAAGAACCTCTCGCGGACGTGCCAGGCGGGGCTCGGCACCAACGCCATCCACATCCCCGTCACCCTCACCTCCCCACCGGGAGAGACCGCCACCATACCCAGTCAGTGCCACCTGAAGCCACCGTCTAGAACTTCCATCCTAAAACAGATCCACTGTCCGTCAGCAGCCTAAGCTGGCCAAAGATTAGTAGATTATAAGAGCCACAATTAGTTGCAAAGGGAGAAAACTAGTGTGAGAGCCAGCTTTGCCAAGGCATTGGCCGATTGTGAGAACCAGTAGAAACCAGTAACTGCCGCCTTTTGCCTCATATTATTCCCCTTTCTCTCTCTCGCTCTCTCTCTCTCTCTCTCTCTCTCTCTCTCTCTCGCTCTCGCTCGTCGGTAGTGAACAACATCGACGTTGACTCGCTCCCGTTGAACGAAGAGAAGAAGAACCTGGAGGACCAGACCAAAAACGGGCGTCGGCAGATTCTGCCGTACAGCTCCATGTTTGTGTTCAGCCAGGCCAACCCGTGAGTGCGCTGTCATGACGACGCTTTTCGTTACATAAAACGCCGCTCTCTGTTGTGCCCAGCTTCACATGACACGAGGAAAGGTCGTGTGTGACCAATACACAGACTCATGTTTGTTTTTTCGTTGCAGTTGTTTTTTTTCGGGTGGGGTCGAACTCGACCAGCGTTCTTTTTTCACCAGTTTTTCATCCACATCTTCTGTTCTTTTCTTTTTCTCCTGGTTTGGAGTAACCGGCCGTGCACTTGTAGCCCCTGTCTCTTTGTTGTGACGTCCGCCGGTTAGGCGGACTGCAGCCTGACCGTACCCCTGTAACCCACGCGGTGTGTTTGCTGTTGAGGGGGCGGGGTGCTGGCGGTAATGCATTTGAAGTGCAGGGCTGAATTACTCACTTCTGCAGATCAGGAGTGGGACTCAGCCTCTCACGAGTTCTGTTTTCCACCATGAACCGAAGAAACACACGAACCGAATAACAAAGTGAGCAAAATGCGCGTTACGGTGTTTCCTTTTTCACCACGGTCCTTCCATTGAATGTGCGCAGTTAATTGGAAAACTGTGACCTTTTTACTTTTTCAAAAATCCATCAGCAGAGTGAAGGATGTTGTGAAGGCAACTCCTACACAGGACTATGAAGGTGTCACTCCAACGCACATAGCTGAGCATCTCTCCTTGGGCGTCATCTTTAGTTAAGCAGAAATGAATGAAAGGCTAGGAAACTCAAATCTGGCCCTTGAGGCCAGTAGTTCTGCTGTTTTTTTTTCTACTTGATATTGTGGTTAATTGGCTGATCAATGTCACTAATTGGCCAGAGTTTTAGTTCACCCAGGTGTCCTAGGTTTAAATCAGCCCTGGTTATTGGGGAAGAATAAAAACAAACAGTACTACCGGTCTCTAGGCCTAGATTTGAGTATCCCTGTCTTAGAGAGCAGACTGTGTGGTATGGGGATAAATGCAGGCTTGCAGGTGAGCTCATGAGGTGTTGTTCCTGTGCCGGCCTGCAGGGTGCGCCGTCTGTGTCACTATGTGGTGAACCTGCGCTACTTTGAGATGTGCATCCTCTTGGTCATCACCATGAGCAGCATCGCGCTGGCCGCGGAGGACCCGGTGCAAGCCAACGCCCCCCGCAACAACGTGAGTCCTGCGACCCGCAAAGACGGGTCTGCTCGGCGGGGCGGTTGGGTTTGGGATGGTGGGAAGGGGGGGTCAGAGGCAGGGGACCTTACGTGGTTCCCCCCTGTATATTTATGCCCTCTCCCTTTTCTTCTCCCCAATTTGGGATACTGAACCGTATTTATCAGTGGCTATTCCTGCAGCCTCCATTTTTGATTCAGCACAGTGCGGCCAAGCACGCGCACTCTTCCAAAACACACGATATCAGCCGCCACATTCTATCACACCACAGTTTGCAAGTCGGTCTCGCACAGACATGAAGTGGAGGAAGATGTTTCATGTACAGCTTAAGGTGGATTTGCTGGCACCTAATTGACCAGTTGGGGTCACTTGCTGTCACCGCGGCTTACTCAACCCCAATTATATTTAGTTTTTTTTTTTTTAGAATTTAGTATTTAACATTATATTATATTGTCTGTTTTTCAAATGCGCTACTCTAAAAACTAGATACCTACGAGTGTTTGTGTCTCACCCTGTTAAGGAAAGGCCACCCAGTAGTCCAATTGAGTAGATTTCAGGTACCAGGTTCAAATCTTTGGAATGCTCAAGTTCCATCACTTTGAATTATTTTGTATCTCTTCAATGTTAGTTTTGTTAATGTGTTTTAATTGGTTAATTCTGCTTTATAGCAAAATGACACGGTGTGTTAAAACCAATAGTGGTTCCTGTTTGAGAGCCGGTGGTTGGTCTGCAACAGTCCTCCTCCCGTACAGTGGTGGACTGTTGAGATGTTCCACCTTGTTGTCAATAACTCATGTTGCATATATATGCATACGTGCATACGTGCATATGTATGTGCGTGTGTGTGTGTGTGGTGTGGGGCGGGGGGGGGGGGGGGGGGGGGGGGGGGGGGGGGGGGGGGGGGGGGGGGGGGGGGGGGGGGGGGGGGGGGGGGGGGGGGGGGGTGGGGGGGGTGGGG
>NC_049214.1:4966075-5185432 GCF_013347855.1 Anguilla anguilla | reverse complement strand
CCCATGGCGACCGTGGCTATGGTCTTTGTTCTTCCGATCAAAGCCCCCCAGGCATGTGGAAGGTTTTTGAAGGACCCTGCTTTTGAAGTTCTTTGAGGTACCACTATGGTGGGACAGAGAACTGTTCATATTCCATAAGTAGCACTGAAAGGGACATCGTTTAAAGTGGTGTCATCTTATTTCATTTTTTTTTTCTTCATCTGTAATTAAGTCTTTAAATGAAGCTACTGTAGGTGACTGAGCATTGAGGTTAACAGAGGCCCTTCTCCCTCTCAGATTAAAGAGCTGTGTCATTATTGCAACCCAGAGACATATGCGCATATAAAAAGGTCAGCCCTGGTACTATAGAAATGAATTGGGGAAAATAATTAAATTCACCCTCTTCTCCCCCATTCCCTCCACCCTCCTCTCCTTCTACTCTCCCATTTATCCCTCTATCCCTTCATCCCTCCATGCTATTCATCCCTCTCTCCCTCTGTACTGCTATTCTTCACGCTCTCTCATTCCCCGTCCTTTGAACCTCTTCTTCTCGCCGCCCTCTCTCCCATCGCTCTGTCCTACTCTTCTCCATTTCCCTGTGCCCCCCCCCCTCCCCGTCCCCTTATCCTCTCACGTCCATCCCTCCATCCGCAGGGTCCTGAAGCACTCCGTAGACGCCACCTACGAGGATCAGGGCCCCAGCCCCGGGTTCCGCATGGAGACGTCCATCTTCTACGTGGTCTACTTCGTGGTCTTCCCCTTCTTCTTCGTCAACATCTTCGTGGCCTTGATCATCATCACCTTCCAGGAGCAGGGGGACAAAGCCATGTCCGAGTGCAGCCTGGAGAAGAACGAGGTGCCCGCCCCGCTGCCCATGGCCACGCCGTTGTGTGCGGTCACCGGTTATTTGTTTACGGTTCTGCGGTCTTTGTCTCGTGGTCGTAGTTATGTGGTTGTGGTCACATTGTCACGACCGTGGCAAAACAATTATAGTCGCATGTTCATGATTTAGTTATGTGGTTGTAGTCACATTGTCACGACCGTGGCAAAACAATTATAGTCGCATGTTCATGATTTAGTTATGTGGTTGTGGTCACATTGTCACGACCGTGGCAAAACAATTATAGTCGCACGTTCACGATTGTGCCGTCGTCTTTGTTCGGTCATGGTTCTGTAGGTATGCGTCACAGTCATGAAGTTTTTGATGTGAGTAGTCATGACCATCTGTAGAGCGGTTGCATTTTTGTGGTCGTAGTGGTTTATGTTGTCATGGTTGTATCACTGTAGCCTTGAGCCTTGATGGCCACCTTGATCGGGCACTGATGGTTGCGGTAGTGTGGCTGTAGTCATCCGGTCACGGTTATGAAGGGCCGGTGTTAGCGACCCCTCCCAGGCCTCTCAAGTGGTCGGCACTGACAAAAACCAGATTGATCTCGTTTCCCCTTTGGAGACAAATCCAGAGATCCCTGTGCCTCACCTCCCTGGTCTCCATGGCAATGGATTTCTGCAGTAAGAGCAGGATGACCAGAATAACCCCCCATCCACCCATCGCAACCCTCCACTCTCTCACGAAACAATGCCCAGCTTTGAGCCTTGTGCGCACACACACACACACACACACACATATGCACACCCATTACATTACATTACATTACATCTATTTGGCAGACGCTTTTATCCAAAGCGACGTACAAAAAGTGCATTTCATGGTCATAGACAACTACTAAACACAGGTGAGATAAGATACAATACTTATTTTGTACAGCTATTTCTAGCCAAGAACACAGTTTAGTTTCACACAGTGACACACACAGACACACACACACACACACACGCGTGCGCACACAAACACACACACACACACACACACACACTCATTGATATAGCCATTTTAAAAGTGCTCCACAGCTCTGAATTGGAAATGGACTCCTTTGAAGAAGTGGTTGTGGGCCGGTCCGTTGCGAGGCAAGCACGCTTTCAGGAAGTCTCTCGCTGACATCCGTACGCCCGCTCCAGGGCCCAGACTCACAAAGCAATTTATTGCGTTATTAGCATTATTCGCCCTGGTGTTTGTTTTCCGTTGATTGGGCTTTCGATGTCTTTGGTTATAAGCAAATCAGATGTTTTTTCTCTTGTCTGGCAGCAGTAAGGTGTCTGGAGACATTTGCTTGTGTCCTTTCGGGGCGGTGGGTAGACACGCGCGGCTCGAATCGCTGTCAGTAGCGGCTCGTTCCCCTGGAGACGATTCCACCGCAGGTGGCGGCCACGGCGACGGCGGAGCGCGGGAAATAAAACGACAGTAGCCGCGACGAGGCTCATTAGGAGATCAGGGACTCCGCGATTCTCTACAGTCTCCCGCTCCATTGCTTCATCTTCAGAGAAATCTTTAGACGAATTCGCATGACTGAGTAAAGGAGTGACAGCCCCGTGTTTGAAGGAGAGGTAGGGGGGATCCTGCTTCCCCTCAGATTAGGAGTTATGGTGGTGTTAAGTTAATTGTTGTCAGCTGGAGTGCTGCAGAGTTCTTAGTCTAAGATGGCCGTCATATTGTTTCATCTTGAAGTGTGTAACAGAGGGCCCACACAGGGTGGATGATCCTGTCAAGGCAGCGTTACAGCGTGCGGATGGGTCAGTAATGCGTGGATACAGTGTCACAGCCTGTCGACAGATTCTGACGTTGTACTGACATTCATAATGAGTTCGATATGCTCCCCTCTGGGAGGCGCTATAGAGTACCCAGAGCCTCAAAAAACATATTTGAGAAGTCATTGCTTTGATAAATACTTAATATTTTGACCATAGCAATCTAATGTACTGGGAAGGTACTTGAAGCTCTGTTGTGTTGTGTTGTCTAAACCTATATTGTTAGTATTGTGTTGTTTGTAGCCTGTATTGTGCGACTGCTTGTTTTTATTGTAACTATGGTGAAGCCAAAGGCAAATTTCCACAAAAGTGGACAATAAAGTATCTATCTATCTATCTATCTATCTATCTATCTATCTATCTATCTATCTGTCTGTCTGTCTGTCTGTCTGTCTGTCTGTCTGTCTGTCTGTCTGTCTGTCTACTGGCTGCGGCTCATAACGCTCCAGTGACCCCTGTTGGTCAGTCAACGCCTGCTGTCTGCCTGCCAAGGCACTGGCCCAGTGTGTGTGGTTGAGCTCCATGGTGGGTGCGGTATTGAATCCAGGTCATCGGTTGTACGGGCTGTTGGAATGCTGTAGGAGTTTGAGGCGAGAAAAAGCTTTGATAAAAAATTTTTTGTTTCTTCTTTTGTCCTGCAGAGGGCGTGCATCGACTTTGCCATAAACGCCAAGCCTCTGACTCGCTACATGCCCCAGAACAAGCAGTCCTTCCAGTACAAGATGTGGAAGATTGTGGTGTCGCCGCCCTTCGAGTACTCCATCATGACCATGATCGCCCTCAACACCATAGTGCTCATGATGAAGGTCAGTGACGACTCCTGTGCCCCAGGGGGCGCTCTGACGGTTTGCAACCACGGCGGGAGAACAAGCCTCGTTGAACCAAAATAGGAAGAGTTCTATGCTAAGCGTGTTCTGCGTTGTATGTGGTTTGCTGTGGGGATCAAAATTTTGTTTGGGTTCAAAGAAGCCAACGATTTATTCCTTGTTGTAGCTCCACCCATTCAGGGTTTGTGAAAACTTTCATTGTCATCACTAGGTTACAAGGCTTTCACCAGGATAATGAGGATTTTGGGACATTATTCAGTTTACAAATGGACAGGTTTTTTTTTTCCCTTTTTATAAAATTAATATTGGTGGTACCAGGCTTGACTTCTAATGCTCATATTGTCCGCCAGGCTCATCTTCAGAATATTATTGGTCAACTTTAGAAAGAGTCTGTCTGTCTGTCTGTCTGTGTCTGCCTGTGCCTGTGTCTCTATTGCTGTCTGCTACAGACTTTACTTTCATGCGCAGTAAAGACGGTTTAAAGGGTTACATATTTTTGCCTCCTCTGCTGCTCAGTGTGAATGCCCAGAGGGGTCTACTCAAGCAGAGGAAGAAGCATTCTCAGCACTGTTAAATCAGTCACTGGCAGATAGGTGGACAGACAACGACAGATATATACTGAAAAACATGACAAGATTTCATCATAGGTCTTCCTGTTAGTCTGGCTTAATTTGTGTGTGCAGGCATGCGTGCACGAGTGTGTGTGTGTGTGTGTGTGTATGAGAGAGACAGAGGGAGAGGGACAGAGAGAGCGAGAAAGGCAGAGAGAGAGAGAATAATAATGACAAAGAGGGTGATTGAGAGAGAAAGAAAGAGGGGAAAAAGTGAGAATATAATTGCTGTCAGTTGAATAACAATATTAGTGAGAGAGTGAGCGCTCTCAAGACTTTTCCACATAATTGCTTTACAGCAGGTTTATCCTGGCTTTAGCTTCCTTTGCTTGATTTAATTTTTAATCCTTTGCTTGATTTAATTTTACAGCTGCCTCAATTTCTCAGTATTTTGCTCATTTTTACATTTGTATGAAGCAGATTGTGCCCATCAGGAAAAGCAGTTAGCGAGGCATTCTTGCACGGTGTGTCAGTTTCATTCTCTAGTGAAGAAGACAGATTCACTGAAGGTGAAGGCAAGAGGGTGGGAATCTTACAAAGGAAAAAGTGACACAACTGTCTGAGTTTGAGTGATTGACATATATATTAGAAGAGTTTACTTACTCTGGATGAGAGCATCTACTCCATGACTAAAGCCGCTTTTCCACCGCATGGTACCGGCTCGACTCGACTCGACTCTACTCGCTTTTGGTACCAGGTACTTCGTTTTCCACTGCAGATAGTACCCCCGTCAATGTAGCTGGTCGTCATATAGTGACGCCGCATGAAACTGCCGTTTCTGACCAATCAGTGGTCTGCAGTGTTTTCATGTCACCTTTTGGTATCGCCTCAGCTCGCTTGGATCCTCGACGGAGGTGATACCAAAAAACGTACCAGGTACCAGGTACTATCCACAACTTCTGCCTGATGGAAAACCACAAAAGTTGAGTAGAGTCGAGTTGAGTTGCGGTGGAAAAGTTACTTTAGTGTACATAACTGTGCTTCAGAGGCACAAATATAAAATGTATTATAATGAATGAAAACTGCCAAATGATTGCTGACTACTTTGTTCGCTTAGCATCTCGATTGGCAGATACTTTGGCAGATTGTTTTCCGTGCTCTACTTTTTCAGACGCAGGGCACACGTTAGGTCACGCTCAGCTTGTTGAATGCAGCTCTGGTTTTTGTCCCCATTTCTGACAGTTCTACGACGCGCCTGTCGTCTATGCAAACATGCTCAAGTACCTGAACATCGTGTTCACCGCTCTCTTCTCTCTGGAGTGCATCTTCAAGCTCATCGCCTTCGGACCTCTGGTGGGTACACTGCCGCGTGACCTGTACATGTCCAACATTTACACTGCCGTGTAAGTGTGTGTGTGTGTGTGTGTGCGTGTGTGAGAGAATGTGTGAGGGAGAAAGAGAGACAGAGAGAGAGAGCGAGAGAGAGAGAGAGAGAGCCAGAGAGAGACAGAGAGAGAGAGAGAGAGAGCGAGGCAGTGTGAGAGACAGAGAGGGAGAGAGTGAGAGACAGAGAGAGAGAGAGAGAGAGAGCGAGGCAGAGTGAGAGACAGAGAGGGAGAGAGTGAGAGACAGAGAGAGAGAGAGCGAGCCAGAGAGAGAGAGAGAGAGAGAGAGATATGCAGGTTGGATGGGCTGACTGAAAAATAAATAACTGTGTGGGTTGATGGGTGAGAGGATGAATGACCTGATGTAAAGACAGGTGTGAAGACAGAGAGATTAATGCACCGATAGCTAAGTGGGATGGTTTGTGAGTATATGAATTGAGCTAGTAAATTAATTGAATGTAAAATGGATGGACAGCAGGGTTAGAGACAACAACGGATTGATAAATGGAAATGTGGGTGAGGGGGTGCGGATCATTACACAGATGGGGCTGTGGAGATATATGGATATACATGCAGATTTACATCTGTATTTACTCTTTACATTCATGTGTATTTTACATAACTATACTGATGCACACAAACATACGCACAATTGCACATGTAAATGTATATTATGTATATTGTACAGCAAGCACCAGATGGGTCTAAAAAAATTTCCTTCAGGACAATAAAGTCTATCTTATCTTATATTATCTTATCTTATCCTACATACGGTGCATGCTAATGTCCAGGAATATATCTGCAGATTCGCAGATCCGCAGATACTGCGTATGCGTACTGTAAATACTGCGTATGCGTACTGTAAATACTGCGTATGCGTACTGTAAATACTGCGTATGCGCACTGTAAATAGTGCGTATGCGTACTGTAAATACTGCGTATGCATACTGTAAATACTGCATATGCATACTGTAAATACTGCGTATGCATACTGTAAATGCTGCATATGCATACTGTAAATACTGCGTATGCGTACTGTAAATACTGCGTATGCGTACTGTAAATACTGCGTAAGTGTACTGTAAATACTGCGTATGCGTACTGTAAATACTGCGTATGCGTACTGTAAATACTGCGTATGCATGCTGTAAATACTGCGTATGCATACTGTAAATACTGCGTATGCGTACTGTAAATACTGCGTATGCGCACTGTAAATACTGCGTATGCGTACTGTAAATACTGCGTATGCGTACTGTAAATACTGCGTATGCGTACTGTAAATACTGCGTATGCGTACTGTAAATACTGCGTATGCATACTGTAAATACTGCGTATGCATGCTGTAAATAATGCGTATGCATACTGTAAATACTGCGTATGCATGCTGTAAATAATGCGTATGCGTACTGTAAATACTGCGTATGCGTACTGTAAATACTGCGTATGCGTACTGTAAATACTGCGTATGCACTGCATATGCGTACTGTAAATACTGCGTATGCACTGCGTATGCGTACTGTAAATACTGCGTATGCGTACTGTAAATACTGCGTATGCGTACTGTAAATACTGCGTATGCACTGCGTATGCGTACTGTAAATACTCCGTATGCATACTGTAAATACTGCGTATGCATACTGTAAATACTGCGTATGCGTACTGTAAATACTGCGTATGCACACTGTAAATACTGCGTATGCGTACTGTAAATACTACGTATGCATACTGTAAATACTGCGTATGCGTACTGTAAATACTACGTATGCGTACTGTAAATACTACGTATGCGTACTGTAAGTACTGCGTTGCGGTGAGCGGGCAAACCGCTGCATGCCTCATCCGTAACTCAACATGCTCTCCTCTCTCTCTCTCTCTCTCTCTTTCTCTCTCTCTCTGTGCCGCACACAGAACTACATGAAAGAAGCCTGGAACATCTTTGACTTTGTGACCGTGCTGGGCAGCATAACTGACATCCTGGTGACGGAGATTATCGTAAGCACGGCGTCCGCGTGTGTTTCGTCTTTCACGCGGGGGGGTGGGGGTTCGGATGGGTGGGGTTGGTGGCGGGGGGGGGGGGGCGGGGGGGTGGGGGGGTGGCCACGCAGAAATGGGCTGAATATACGAAAATAGGAAACACGGTCTATTTTGGTATCGATCTAGAATGCGTGGCCCTTTTGAAAAGAAATCTGCTTAAAGTGGAAACGTCATCGTTATCGTTACACAATCACTTGACCTGCATACTGCAACTGTTAAAATGGTTTGCTAGGGACTGCTTTTTCTGGCAATATTTGTATTTTTGTTGGTTTTTACTTGACTTGTCTTTGTTCACTAACTATTAGCTATTGTGGCAGTGTTACTACATGGCATCTCCTTGCTAGCTAGATTAACAATTTAATTTCTTCAAGCCAAGCACGAAAGTTGACGGGTGTAATATGTATGTAAAATTACGAGAAATGCTGTGGAGAATTGGCAGATCACAACCTGTTTTCTCTCTGTCTTCCAACGTGTGAGCCTCAACGGAAAGGCATTGGTTGAATCAGTTTTTGACTCATGCACATCTGTATGTGTGGCTGGCCTCTTAACTGAGCTATACCTGAGAGGCTATTCTAGCTTTGCGATTCGGGGTGCAGACATGCAGGCTACGGTAAGGGCAGGGGGGGCCCAGGGGTGCCCTCACGGGTGCCTTGACAGGGGCAGGGTCTGTTTTTTTAGCCAGGGGGTAATTCCTATGTTCCCAAGGTTCCTATGTTCCCCAGATTTATATGGCACATAATGGGAACATGACAAAGGGTCCTATGTTCCCAGGGTCCTATGTTCCCCAGCTCTACGTATGTGCTCTTCCAGGGTCCTATGTTCCCCAGATTTATATGGCACATAATGGGAACATGAAAAAGGGTCCTATGTTCCCAGGGTCCTATGTTCCCCAGCTCTACATATGTGCTCTTCCAGGGTCCTATGTTCCCCAGATTTATATAGCACATAATGGGAACATGTCAAAGGGGTCCTATGTTCCCAGGGTCCTATGTTCCCCAGCTCTACATATGTGCTCTTCCAGGGTCCTATGTTCCCAAGGTCCCGGGACCCTGGGAACATAGATATGCTCCCGTCTGATAGCCCTCTCTCTTAGCAACCGTGCCGAGCCACCCTGAACCTGCTCAGCGCGTGAGTGAAAGCTACGCTAACCCAGAATTGCTTCAATAAAATATCCCATAACCCCCCATAAACCGGTATTTCCGGGGAACGTGAGGCTGGATGGCTCATCCGGGATTAGAGCTGTCTGGAAACGAATGATGTCGTGCGACAGTAAAGCAGAACTGGAGCGATGAATCAGGCGTTACGAGCAAAGCTGAGGGCAGGAGCGTGTGTCTCAGGCGACGGCTGCAGCGTTTATACACGTCCTAGCGCCGCCCTGCGTTTGTGCTGCCCAGCGTAACCCGAACTATGGCCCCGAGGCTAAACTAGGCCTGCCAGCAACCTTGGTTTGACCCCACAAAAGGCCATTTTTAAATTTTTTAAATTTTATTAATCCTCATAAATATGATGATGGTGAGCAGGGGAGAAATGATCTGTCAAATTCTGAGCCCAATTAGCCTGATTTAAAACATGATTTTTAAAAGAATAAGTAATGGAAAATTATTTATTTATGTACATCTCCACCCCATCTCAACACAGTAGAAGTGCATAGTTTTCATTAGGCAATTACATGCTGAAACATGCAGAATTTCACAAAATTATACACTTACCTTTGATTCTGGAAGTATTAATATTTTGGTCTAAGGCTCCAGATCTTGCCTATGCCTATTTAATCATGAATCTTACCTATCTATTTGATTGATAAAATGATAGCCTGCTCATGCATCACCTTTTGTTGTGGAGGGGTTGGGGAGTCAAATGGACTATCCTTAGCCCTTGTGCTTTCCTCAGGGTCAAAATGACCCTTTCCTAACATTGACAGCAGTGAAAACCCCTTACGTTTTTTTTTCAGCATGAAATGTGATGTCATTTCCCAGTGTGACCCTTCACTTAAAAAAGGTTAAACATTGCCCTTTTTATAATTTTTTTAAAAAGCCGTACACCGTTAGGGTACAAAGATTTCCCGTGAATTAGGATAGCGGTTATTCACTGATTTATTGATGAGTGACAGGTTGTTTCTACGTGAACAAAACTTGATTTTAGGTTTAAAATTCAGTGAGGAGGCTTTATCACATGGGGTTCAGTTCAGCATGGGTGGGTCATTGGATCACCCTGTGGACACAGGGCGCATGCGTAACATGAAGACAACGCATTGGGTCAGACCAGTGATTACGAGCGTTTTGTTCATAAGACTGCGAAAATGTGGCTGTGAATTTGGGAAGTGGAGCAGACAGACTGTGCCATGCCCATGGGGATGGGGGGGGGGGGGGACTGTGCCCTGGGGGAGGGAGGGGGGGGGGGGGGGAGTCTCTCTGCAGAATGTCCAAACGTACGGAAGTCTGTAGTACCTCTGCTGTTTCCTTTGTGGCTCCTGTCACCTCAGCCTGTTTGTCTCTGGTTTTAAAGGTTCTGACTGATTCAAGGGTGAGTTTGTGTTTTTCTCTCTCTGGGATACTTCTTCTGCTGCACGTGACTTCTGTTCTCTTCTTCCTCCTCCCCCTTTCCCCTCTGTGTGCGTGCGTTTCTCTGTTTCTCTCTTTCTTTTACACTTTCTCTCTCTCTGCCTGACTTCATCTGTCTCCCCCTACTCTCTCGTTCTCTTTTTCTCTCTGTCCTTTTCTCTTCTGCCGCTTCCTCCCCCCCCACTTCTCTTTTTCTCTCGCGCTCAATTTTTGTTTACGGCTATCCTCCTTCCTGATTGGACGACTGCACTAGTCCACAGTAAGTGACTGTCATCCTCCAGTCCCACAATTCATTCTTGCTCTCTCTCTCTCTCTCTCCCTCTCTCATACTTTCTTGTCATTCACAATTATTCCATTATGAGGAAAAGGTGAATTATCCACTCCCCACACAAGTTACCTTCGAGATCCCAAAAAGGCACTTATAAAATTATAAATTTGTTAGTCATCATCACCGTAATGATCATTTGCCATTCTTTATTGTCCACTCTTTATAAAAATGTCTACAGCATGTTCTCTTATCTCAGCTAACACTTCTCTCGCTCTCTAACAACTTGCATTAGCCATGAAAGGGTACTTACTGAGACTACATTTCGTGGTTGTGACAGGTTTTCACCAGTCATTATGTTGTTTAAAGGCTTCATCGTTAAGAGTTGGTGATCACGAGGTGTTGTTCCAGACTTGGGTCAAATCCACTTGAAATACTTGAAATTCTTTAACTGCTGGTAATTATATGAAACACTGCTGAAGATCCCTGAGAATTTTCAACAAAACATGAAACAAACCAACTCCTACAATAACAGGACAAAGAATTTCATTCTCGATATTGGTGAAAATTGATAGTCAGTAATCTGCTGGAATTTCTGCCTAAAAGGACAAATTATTTTAAACAGTTAGATTTCAGGTGCTAAATCTGACCCAGGTCTGCAGTGTTATCCAAGTTTTAAAAAGAAGAAAAATACCCTCTCTCTCCCTCCCGCCTCTCCCCCTCCCTCCCTCCTTTATATGCCCCTCCCTCCCTCCACCTCGCCCCTCTCCACCACTCCCCTCTCCCTCCCCACCTCGCCCCTCTCCACCACTCCCCTCTCCCTCCCCACCTCGCCCCTCTCCACCACTCCCCTCTCCCTCCCCACCTCGCCCCTCTCCACCACTCCCCTCTCCCTCCCCACCTCGCCCCTCTCCACCACTCCCCTCTCCCTCTCCACCTCGCCCCTCTCTCCCATTCCCACGCCCCCCTCCTTCCCCCCCACTCCCCTCTCCCTCCCCCCCACGCCGCCCTCCCCCATTCCCACTCCCCTCTCCCTCCCCCCCACGCCCCCCTCCCTCCCCCCCATGCCCCTCTCCCTCCCCACCGCGCCCCCCTCCCTCCACAGGACAAGCTCATCAACCTGAGTTTCCTGAGGCTGTTCCGGGCGGCTCGACTCATCAAGCTGCTCCGGCAGGGCTACACCATCCGCATCCTGCTCTGGACCTTCGTCCAGTCCTTCAAGGTGCGGGACGCCCGCCCCCTTCCACACCTCCGGCCCTGCTACCCTGAACCCCCGTTACCCACCCACCCAAACACCCACAGCACCCACCCGCTCATCCACCCATAGCACCCACCCGCTCATCCACCCACCGCACCCTGTCTTCTGCACCAGACTACTTCCATATACTCTGCCTGCTCGTTCGATAGGCCCCACCCACTAAAAAATATTATATAATAATATAATATATAATATATATATAACAATAAGGGGGCACCATAGCTCAGGATGTAAGTGCGGTTGTCTGGCAGTCGGAGGGTTGCCGGTTCGATCCCCTGCCCTGGGCGTGTCGAAGTGTCCCTGAGCAAGACACCTAACCCCTAATTGCTCTGGTGAACGAGAGGTATCAATTGTAAAGCGCTTTGGATAAAAGCGCTATATAAATGCAGTCCATTTACCATTTACCATATTCTCTCAAGGCATCACTCTGACCGGTGGCCAGGTTTGGCTTTCTCTGTCCGTACATTCCATACTTTTCCTCACAGAGTATCTGTCGATTTACCCAAAGGCCTCAAAGCACTTATTCATGCATGAAAACCTCTTGAGGTCTTCTCCAGACTGAGAGGTCGTGCATGGTGGCCAAAACAGAGCCGTATCTCGTTTGTTGTTTTGCTTTTTTTTTTTGGACAGGCTTGCAATTTGCCAACATTTATTTTCTACTTTTAAAAGAAATGGCTTTCCTGTACAGTAGATCCTTTAGGCAGAATAAAGAATGAATAATGCAATGGGAGACTAAATACACTACGTGTTGCTCTGCACAGTAAAGATGGAAGCTGGATCCTGTATTTACTAGAACACTAGAACACACTTGCACCCCTATCCTGGCATGTACAGAATTAACAGATGGAACTGAGGTATTGGGCCGTGTAGGAAGGCAGGTCATTTTGCTTTACAGTTTACGTAACGTTAAGCAGACGCAGATGTAAGATCCAGAGGAACGTCCACACCTTGCTCCAGTTTGTACACCTGGGTATTTGCCGAAACAGGTTTAATTGCCTTGCTAAATTGTGGAATCGCAGTTCCCCAGAATCACATCTTAAACTCTGTACTGCAAGCCCTGCTTACTGTAATGGGTCATTAATGTAGTATAATTTACAGTATAGTACAACATAATGTGGTGTAATGGTTAGGGTAATATAATTTTGTATAATGTAGTATAATGTTATGCAGTGTAGTATCACGGTTAGTTAGGCTAATATAATTTTGAATAATGTATAATGTAGCATGATATAATGCAGTGGAGTGTAATGGCTAGGGTAATATAATGTAATGCAGACTAATGGTGATTTGCATCTCTGACTCCTGTGTAAATAATGTAAGGCTGTAAAAACCTGTGCTGCGATTAAATTTTGGGTTTATCGCTCCGGAGCTAAGATGATAGGATATAGATATAGATAAGCTATACTTTTATTGAACCCCCTGGGGTAATTTGTCCTCTGCATTTGACCCATCCTAGTTACTTAGGAGCAGTGGGCAGCCACAGTGCAGCGCCCGGGGACCAACTCTAGATCTGAGGCCAGTGCCTTGGTCAAGGGCACCTGCAGGAGTGCACCTAACATGCATGTCTTTGAGTGTGGGAGGAAACCGGAGTACCCGGAGTAAACCCACGCAAACACGGGGAGAACACGCAAACTCCACGCAGAGAGAGGATCCGGTCGGACCTGGACCCGGATTCGAACCCGGAACCTCCTTCCTTGCAGGGCAACAGTGCTAACCACTATGCCACCGTGCCCGCCCACTAAGGCATTCCACCCTTCTCTCCCCAGGCCCTGCCGTACGTCTGCCTCCTGATCGCCATGCTCTTCTTCATCTACGCCATCATCGGCATGCAGGTGAGCTCCGCCGCTGCCGCCGCTTCCACCGCCACCGCTGCCGCCGCCTCGGAGCATGTGAGGACCCGGGGCGTCCACTCAACTGCCTGAAGAAAACCTGATTGGCGCATGGTGCCTCGTGGGCCTGTGAATGCTGCGGTGCTACCATAGAGTGTTTAGAGGCTAGATAGATGAATGGGGTGTGACAGTAGAGAATATTGGAGGCAGTGCTGTCTTTGAGCGTAGTATCTATTGCCATTGGTAGCCTCTGTGGAAAATGGATGTCATACAGTGGTATATCTATGGTAGTGTTTATAGACAATATAACTGGCACTTTGGATTACCTGATCTGACACTGTGACTGCAGTGTTTTACCACGCTTTTCTATTTTCATATTTTACCTTGTATTGCTTCTTTTTTTTTTTTTTTTTTACCTACAAGAGCACAAGCTTTTTGAATGGACTTATTTTTATTTCATCTTTCCCGCAGAACATCCGCAGTCGTGCCTGATCTCCGCGAAAGCGCTCTCGCAGAGTTTACGACTGAACGCTGAAATAGGGCGACTTCGACAAAGCTCTGGCTGCGCTTCAAGAAAAAAACAAAAAAAAAAAAACAAAGCGCAGGCAATCTCCTAAATTGTTTTCGTGAAACGACGACGCCCGCGATCCGATAGATTAGCATAGGATAGTAAATCAAAGGCCATTGTGCCTGACGCACGGGCCTCTCCCCCCCCCCCCCCCCCCCCCCCCCCAGCACCACTATGTTTAATCATGGCATTGTGTCTGGCGAGCCACCGCAGCACTGGAGAATGCTGACTCCACGGGAAAGTTCACTTTAGCACCTAACTGCTGCGTCGCGCTCGATGTTTTCCCCGTTAAGCCGCGACTCAGTGACGCATCCCGTTGCCGTTTCCGCGTCTAACCCTATACGGTGACCTTCCGGCGGCGCTGTCCTTAAAGCGCGGGTCTCTTCTGCTGTCCCCTCTCCCGCCTCTACCCAGGTGTTCGGGAACATCGAGCTCAACGAAGACACGTCCATAAATCACCACAACAACTTCTGCACCTTCTTCCAAGCCCTCATGCTCCTGTTCAGGTAAAGCCGGTCGCGGCGGCGTAGCGTAGGGGATGCGCATGCACGAAACACTCACAGGTGCAAATCGACAAGAAGGATCTGATCCGGCACACTGCTGCTGTTCCTCCCCAAAGTGATGTTTCAAGATTCAAGATTCAAACACTTTTTTGTCCGTTAATGCAGGCAATAATGGAAATTTGTCTTTCGCTGGTGCATAGCTCACGTAGAGATACAATGCAGTACATATAAGTACATAACATCAAATGCACACAAAAAGACAACACAGTACATGTAGTAAAATCTCATGCAGTAAAAAGGTAAAATGTAGTAAAAAAGTGGTGTACTAAACAGGAGTAAGTGATGTTTTATTGTGTTCAGGTTAAAGTTAGAAAACTTTAGCACTAGTGCTACTTGCAGTTCCATCATGGCAGAATTGTGGCAGAGGCAGAGGCTCTTTGATACATTCTCCATATCTATCCATATTTACTGAAGCACATCAGGTTAAGTGCCTTGTTCAAGCGTATAATGGCAGTGCCCCACCTGGGAATTGAACCTGCAACCTCTCAGTTAGATTAAGCGAGTCAGTGTTATAATGAAAGCATTTGGAATAAGCGTTTTTGTTTTCTCATTTGCTGCCATCCTCCACTATGTGTTTTTTTTATGATGTCTTGCCTAATATATACAATATATAATCAGGCCACCCTATCAGTTTCTTGAAAGTTGGCCTGCTCTGCACTTTCCTGTAGGAGATATGAAATGATAGCCATATTAGCTGTGGGTCAGCATTATTTCAGAGTGAGCTGGAGGCATTTCTGTAGCTAACTGACCCAGACTGACAGTATGTTTGCTGATCCCTTGTAAAATATTGGGTTCACCCTGAGATGATGTGGAAGCAGTGGAGTGGACATAGTCGCGTATGCCCTATGTGCCCCTGGCTAAAATGTGCTTGCGTATAATTGATGGCTCATGCTAGGAAATAACTCTTCTACCTCCTGTGCTACAGTCAGCCCACATCATTTCCTGTCATCCTGTTTTTCCTTGGTCTCTGCATAATAGTTATAATTAAAAGCTCATCCTTCCTACATCTTAGGCTAGCACTCAAATTCGTTGAACTTAATCATTTATCCCAAACATGAAAAGTATCATCTCAGTTTCCCTGTGGGGATCCAGTAGCTGTTGAGCAGTAGGTGGAACACCCATCAGTTAACTTGTAAACAACCATTGTGGCTCACAGTGGAAAGGCACATGAAAATAATGAACAGCAAAATGCTCGCTAACATTAATCCAAATAATGTTTATAACTTTGCAGTCTTGGTTTGGGCACAACGGGCACAAAAATGGGTACATTTTTACCAATTTTGAAAAACTTTAAATATTTTGTTACCTGGTACAGACACGGTTGCATGACTTTGCTTCTAATTATGTTAACATTCAGACACCGTCCTCCTTGCTCTGCTGTACATACGCCAGCTACGCGAGTGAGTGGGGAGGGCCAGCTCACGCAGCGAAACGAGAGTCGGGTGTTTGTCACTTCGACATTTTAAAGGAAAACTAACGAATACCGAATTATAATGTATCGCTTATAGAAATAAGCGGCTAAATTCCGAAAAATGTTTTTGGGCGATGGAAATCTATTTGGCCAAACAAATCCATTGTATAGAAAAACACAGTATATTTGCATGCAAGCAGTTATGTATATACACTCATGAGTGTAAGTGTGTACACATACATTTATGATGGTCCTACTGTTTTGCTAGCATAAATGCGTGCATGCGTGTGTGTCTGCGTGAGCTCGCGCACATCTTTTATACACACATACGCGCGCTTGTTAATTCGTGTGTTTCCGCTGATTGCTCGTCTTTTTTGTTCGCGCGTCTGTCCGCTAGGAGCGCGACGGGGGAAGCGTGGCACGAGATCATGCTGGCGTGCCTGAGCCACCGGCCGTGTGACGAGCGCTCCGGCTCCGTGGGGAAGGAGTGCGGCAGCGACTTCGCCTACTTCTACTTCGTCTCCTTCATCTTCCTCTGCTCCTTTCTGGTCAGTTCTGGTCTTCTTTCTCTCCTTCGTATTCCTTTTCTGGTTGCACGTGGGGCCAGAACATTAACCACTGACATTAAAGATAATTATTTTCCGAGCACGGTTACATAATGATGACGAAAGTCCATTCAGCCCTTCTAGGCGTCGTTTAATCAGTTAGTAACCCTTCATTATTCCTCATAAGGAAATTGTTATTGGTTTTTAATGCCCTGATATATAAAGATGGCAAGTTCACAAACATGCAACAGAAAGCTAAAGCTCATAAATTTTTTAAGGTACAGAGGTTAAAATACCACGTTGACATTTAAAAGGACGGAAATGTACTTATTTGATCGGTGCTGCACCTGCACCAAGTGTTTTATGTGCTGACTGAGTACATAAACCACTGGCAGACAGGGAACACACTAAAGGGCACATTATGACTACAACCGGCCGTTCAGCCCTTTGAAGCTCGTAATGTACCCACAGTCAAGGAGACGGGCATCTCAGCTCTGGTCCGTATGAGCCATATGGTCTGCTGGTCTTCATTGTTAGTCAGCACTGAATATGAAAATATTGATTATGCAGGTAATTCAACCAACCCCGGTTCACCTAAATTTTATGGCAAAAAAAACAGCATAATCTGTGGCTCTCCAGGACCATCACTCAGAAAATCTCTGTTGTAGACTGTCAGATGAATTAGAATTATTCTGGTTTGCACATCTTAATGTCTTAATGTAGTATTTTTGTTCATTGTAGTTATATAATATTGATACATTCAATACATTGAAACGGTAGTTAACCAAATAATGTTCTTATATGATAATATTGGATATTCGGAATTCTTGAATAAGTCCACTCACTAGTGTGTACAAAAAGCTGTGCATACCTCCTTATCCTACATATTTGCACACGTTATTGGCAGAATAAAAAATGTAATCATATCTCAAAGCACAATACATTTACAGAAAAATAAATTAATATAAATATTATTACAGTTGAATAATAATAAGTGAGTAAATTAAATAATAATAAAAATGAATATATATTCACAGCAAAAAATATATAATCATAATAATAATTATAATAGTAACCATATACACAAACAATACATCTGAAAATGAATCTCTCTTTTTTCCTGTCTGTCTTTCTCCCTCACATGACTCTGCAGATGCTGAATCTGTTTGTCGCTGTCATCATGGATAACTTTGAGTACCTGACCCGGGACTCCTCCATACTGGGGCCTCACCACCTGGACGAATTCATCCGCGTCTGGGCGGAGTACGACCCAGCCGCCTGGTACGCGTTCATCCGCCGCTGAAAGTTCTGGCAGTGAGGGAGTTGTAGTTCCTCAAATGTGACAGTTTGGAAATTTTGGGGTTGGGGTGAGGGGAGTGAAAGCCGCTTTTTAGGTTAATCTTGCGATTTCCGAAGTGGAGTTTGAAACTCGGGAAAGCTTATATTAATGCCAGCGTGTGCGGCTCAGCGGTGGTGTGGATGACAGTGTGACGTGTGACAGATTTCCATAAATCCGGTTTTCCGCATCACACCCAAAGCTCCTCCTTATTAAACAGGGATGAAGGGATAAAATATTTATATCTTCTTTTTTATTTTTTTCCACACTTTAGTATTCATTGAAAATACTTTATCCCGCGAAAAGCGTATTGAAAATAAATTTCGTTATTTCGGTTCATTCGAATGAGAAGAAACAAAAAAGCTCGCCGTCGATATGAAGGATTGGTAATATTTTGCGGATGGCTTTGACATGTGCAGCCTCCTCGCTGATCACCATAGAAACTGGGATAGTGGAAGACTTTAACTGAAGGGCTGCTTTGAAGAAATAAGACAAAAGGAGAAAAATATATTTTGTGTGTGTGTGTGCGTGTGTGTGCATAAAGACAGCCTGCCCTAGTTTACATAATAGATATTTTAACCGTGTTATTATGTTCGATAGTGGGAGGACAAAACAAGATTACAGATCTCTCTTCAATATCTGTGCCTGGATACTGGGGAGTCTGGGATGTGTAGTTCTTCCACACATGAACCACATGTACAACAACCACAACACCCCTTGGGTTGGGTTAGGGAAATGACTGTGTTATCCAGGATGAAAGCACTCTGTGTTCCCTTCAAATTCCGACTACTGGACCCCCCTGATAAACTAAATCCTATTTTCCTTAAAAATAAACACCACAGATGGTCATAATTTATGTCTATAGACCTCTTCTGCTAAAACTAATCCTAATCAAACTAGTGTGGAATCCAATTACTGCAGATTTGTGGGAAAAGGGTCCTGACAGTTTAGCATTGTTTCAGAATATCTGTGTGAGTCATTCCTGATAAGGACATCCCACCAGAGTTGAGCATTGTGGGAAAGGTCAGTGGCGTTACTGGAAATGAACTGGCATTATTTTGTTTTGCCGGGAGGGTGGGGGGGGGGGGGGGGGGGCGGGGGTTAAAGCTGTAAGTCAACATTTATGTTTCAGGTATTAAGCAGATTGTTCTTACCCAGAGCGACTTACACTCTTACACTGGCTCAAGGGTACAGCAGCAGTGTCCTACCTGGGAACAGAACCTGCAACCTGTGGGTTACTAGCCCAACTCCCTAACTGATATACTGCACCACTGCCATAGGGCTGGCTGAGTGTGTAATATTGTGTAAACAAACAGGATATCTCAATTTACATGTACATTCTGAATGAACCAAGACGAAGCTGTTTGTCTGCAAAGCTGTTAATAAAGTTGTAAATCACTCAACTACATCTTCTCAGAACTCAGGATATGTTTGGCTCAGCAACTCTTGAAAAATCATGTAACTGCATATTTTTAAGGATCTTGGTTCATTGTTAAGCAGTCCTGATGTCTGTGCACTAACCCAGCTTGTTCTTCTTGCAGTTGGCGGATTTCCTATAAGGATATGTACAAACTGTTGCGCGTTATATCGCCCCCGCTTGGCTTAGGGAAGAACTGCCCGAACAGGGTGGCGTACAAGGTGTGAGAACAAGCTTCCTCCACTAGGGGGAGACTAATGCCCAGAGACCTAACAGAATGGCTGTTGGTTCCTCTCCCTCCAACACCAACAAATGACTTGACCGCCCACTCAGTCCTCCCATACTAATTGGCTCGTGGGTAATATTGCAAGGCTGGAAAACAAAGCTTAGAAAACTTCTCAGGCGCTGATACCTGATTGGTTGAGAGACCCAGGTGAATCCTTGTCCCCTTAGCCCAGATGCCTGCAAGGCATCAGTCTGCCTGTCAGGTTGACATCACCTGTCTCTTCTGTGTCATGTAGAATCAAGGCTGACCATATTTGGAGGGCTTATTTTTCAAATTCAACATTTGTGTCTACTGCCTAGGCCCAGCCAATGTGACTGGGCAGTAGCAGTGCTGGGAACTGTGGGACGTGCTTGAGGTTCTGACCCACAGAATGTGCCTTTCTTTGAAAGCTTTGTTTTCCACTGCCTGGTGGCTACCCACAATGCCCCTCAGCATGAGGAAGCAGTCGTCCATCCCCCCCCCCCCTTTAGAACGGCTTGCCGCCGCCATACCGTCGCCCCTGCGCCCCCCCCCCCCCCATTCACACCCCATGAACCCCCTTCCGAATGTGTCCTCGGGGCGCAGACTGCTTCAGTTACCCCCCCATCCTCCTCATCCCAAACCCCCGGGATCCATCCAGGCCTCGTCTGGGGGGCGGCTGGCATGGCATCCGTTGGAGTCCTTCTCCTGGAAATCGAAATAACTCAGATTTCTGTTTTTCTTTCCGTTTTCTTTTGCTTTTGTCATTTTATTTTTTCCCCGTTTTCCTCCTCCTCTGTGCTGTTCCTCTCCTCTGGAATCCCGGTTCCTTTTTTTCTGGTCTGTTGTTTTTTATTTTATCGTTTGAAGTGGGCGCATGAGCTACCTTGATATGTACGAGATGCTTCTCCACCTGACCCCGCCCTTAGGGTTGGGAAAGAAGTGCCCGCCCAGAGTCGCCTACAAGGTAGCCCCTCCCACCGGTTCCTCCCCTCTCCTCCCATTGGCGTTGTGACAGTCTTCTTCTGTATCTGTTTGTGTTTTTTGTGTTAATACTCATCTGATATCTCTCTCTCTCTCTCTCTCTCTTTCTCTCCTCCTTAGCTTCTGTTCTGATATCTGATATGATCTGCAACACAATGTTTCTTAGTGCTAAGAGACAAATAAGAAACTAAAGTGCAAATAGGGTTTGAATACAGATTGATGATATTACTTGCCTGCGGGCATAGATCAAAGCAGAGGGTCATCGTTGGTACAGTAGAACCCCCCCAGCCCAAATTTCTAAACTTAAAAATCTGAAAATATTTTGAAAAATATTCTTTTGTTTTATTCCCAGATTTTTCCCGCTTGATTTTGGAACATCTTATTGATAGACTTGAGTGTGCTGCTCTTCGCTCCACGGTCCACTTGTAGAGCTGTGCATGTCTAGTGTTAATTAAACTGTCCACGGTGGACTCACATAAACTCTGTAAGCGATGTTTTAACCCTGGACATTTTTGCTGTGTAGCCATTCCGTGATTGGTGGAACAGCGAGGCATGGCAGCGTGCTACAGGCTGTTTTTTTAGCAGAGGCTGTCTGAGCTCAGACCTATCGGGAAGAAGTCTCAGAACGTTCCGGTTGATGGCTGTTCCCTTGCGTCTCGGCACCAAATATAACCGAGTGTTTCTGAGAGACGAGATGAGACCGAGGGTGCAGGAGAGAGCGGGAGAAGGGAGGGAGGGAGAGGGAGGAGAGGGAGAGGCAGGAGAGGGGCGGTGGATCTGTGCTGAGGGGCGAGGCTTGCCCATTTTCACATTTATTTTACCCCTTTCCTCATTTTCTGCTGTCCCGGGAAAAAAAAGCATTTCTCTCTCGCTCCCCCGTGATGAACGCGCAGCGCTCCCTGGCGCGCCGGTGTTTTATCCGCTGTCTCGTTTTTTTCGTGTTTCTCTGCCTCCATCTTTCAGAACGCGTCTCCTTCAGACACGCGCTTCTGTGGCTGAGCTAGGCTGCCTCTCTCTGTCCGCTCGCTTTGGGCCGCCTCCGGGTCACGGACCAATGGTTCTGTGTCCGCATGCATGTGCCCTGTGTGTGTGTGTGTGTGTGTAAGTGTGTATGTGTATGTGTGCCCTGTGTGTGTGTGTGTGTGTCTTTTTGTGTGTGGGAATTTTGACCACATTTATGTGTATTTAAATGTCTGTATGTCATTGACTGCCTGTGTATATATGGAATATGACGCATGCTTGCGTGTATGTCTGACCGTGTGGTTCTGCCCCTCCTCTCCTCTCCTCTCCTCTTTCGCTCCCTCTCTCCCGTCCTTTACTGAGGCCTGGTAGACTCTTGGCCCGCCCTGCAGAGCAGACCTACAGTAGACGTGCGGTGGACGCACGGTGCTCCACTCTGCCCCCTACTGGTCATAGCTAGCGTAGCACAGCCCTTCCCACAGTTACGCTCCACCACACTTAGCAGCGGTGCAGCGCGTCGACGCAGTGTATTCCCATTACAGTCACACACACACACACACACACGCGCGTCTCGCTCCCATTACAGTCACACACACACGCGCACGTCTCCCTCCCATTACAGTCACACACACACACACACACACGCGCACGTCTCCCTCCCATTACAGTCACACACACACACACACACACGCGCACGTCTCCCTCCCATTACAGTCACACACACACACACACGCGCGTGTGTCTCCCTCCCATTGGCCTCTGCGTGGGAGCGAGGAGCTTCGTGGCCCCATCACGGCACCCCCTCTGCCCCCCCCCATCCCCCCGCCGTGCCCCCCCCCCCCCCCCCCCCCCGCCCCCCTGGGCCGAGAGCAGCGGGATGCTCAGCTGGCCGTGCGGATTATTTCTGACAGGGCTCCTGCAGCGCGGCTGCTCTGTATTGATTCAGTCCCCTGGGATGGACGTGAGAGCCGGGTCCTGTTGCTAATGGGTGCAGAGCCTGCTGCTCGAGCGGGACTGTGTGCCTCTCCACTGGGGCCGCAGTTATAAAAACCGCATTTTAACAGCCCCATTTACATTCACTGTCCTGCCCATTTGCATTATTATTCTTTTTCTAATACACTAAAATGTGGAGCTTACAGTAATATAAAAAGAAACTCACTCACAGATATGTGTGGTAGATGGTACATTTTTAGCATGTGCCGATTTTTGGTGCTTTAATAAATACAATTTTTGCAATTTGTCACCATTTAAGCACTGCTTGACACTACGTTAATATTTTCAAAAATATGATTTATTTCATTTTTGTTGAATGTCACATGTAGCGTAGGTTTCAGAACAGCATAATGTATGGTTCTTGAGATTAAGACCTGAGACTTGTCCCCCTACAGGGGATAAAAATGAAACGCTGGGTCGTAGAAGGTTAAAGATGCATTTTCTATACAGTACACGTGAGCACATTATTCCCCTCACAGCAAGACTAATTTCATTGTGTGACAGGCTTACGCTGTTTCTGGCTTAACTGGAGCTAACCCCCCCTGAAGGAAACGCGTGGTCAGGGAAGTGTGACCGCGTGACTTTCTGCGCTGTTCGTACCGCGCGTTTCTAAAAGCTGCTCCTGCACGTCGTCTCTCTCTCTCTCTCCATGTCTCCGTATCTCCACCCGTCCCCCGACGTGCATGCTGTCACTCAAGTCTGCTGCCATCGTTACGGGATCCGAATGTGCATTCGTCTCTCCGGACCCTGCTTAATTTACTGTCTTTATTTTTTAACTTTATTGATTTATTTATTTACTGATGAAACTTTCTGTGTGCTGAGATGAGGGGCTCCTGGACAGATTCACCTCCAGAACTCACTTACTAATGAAACGTGGTTCATTTTTTAAAATCCAGTGCCTAGTTTTGGCCTCTCAAATATAAATGAAGGCTCAGCTGACTCCCAGCTGACTGTAAAAGCGAGCGCACTACGTCCAGCACGCAGAAAGAGGCTTTCAGTCAGGGCTTTATGGTGTTTGATTGGGGCGAAGGTGAGATGGGGGGGAGTGGTCTAACAGCTCTGCCCGACCCTCCCCCCAACCCCCCCCCCCCCCCCCCCCGCTCCTCTCGTCAGCGGTTGGTCAGGATGAACATGCCCATCGCCGAGGACAACACGGTCCACTTCACCTCCACCCTGATGGCTCTGATCCGCACGGCTCTGGACGTCAAGCTGGCTTCAGGTGAGCTGCCCCTGTCGTTACCGAACACACCCTCTGTGGTCTACTTCTCTGAGTCCCTCTGTAGTGTGTATACAACTGCCCTCCTCTCATTGTCCGGCTGTAGTGCCATTGCCCTCCTCTCATTGCCCTCGCACTTGCCCTCTTCTGATTGGCTGAATCTCATTCTCTGGACTTTGTGGGCTCGTGGGCTCAATGGTGTGTTCCCATCAAGTCTATGAGGGCTTAGGGCTGTCCCATTGTCAGAACAGCATTTTACCCACTTGGTGAGTATGCGTCACTACAAACTTGGATTGGGATTTGGAAAATACCCAAAATTCAGTTCTGGTGGTGGAAGACTCACCCCTTCCTCTAAACAAATTGACATCAGCCCATGTCATCACCATGACCCAGAAAACAAGTCAGTATAGTTACAAGTAGTGTGTAAGTGGTCAAACATTGACACCAAAGCTTTTTCATTTTTTAAACTACTGTAGTCCCTAAAATACAGCACAGAACTCCACATGCTACCAATATTAAAAATAATGGTTGTGTCTCAGTGTCTCAGCAACATGTCATGTGACATCATGGGTGATGTCAGGAGTCATTCCAGCCTTTACATACCCTTCAAGTGCTTGTCCAATCAGGGACTGACCTGTCCCTGGAAATATGCCATTAAAACCTGCAAGTCCATTGCACATGAGTCCAAAGGCGCCCTTACCATTCTCTCACTCTCCCTCTGTAGGGCCCTTATACTCTTTTCATATTTCATCCACACTGCCCCTTACCTTTCTGCCATTGTTAATCCCTAGTGCCCTTACCCTCTCTCTCTCTCTCTCTCTCTCTCTCTCTCTCCCTCCCCCCTCCCTCTCTCCCCCTCTCTCTCCCTCTCCCCCTCTCTCTCACTCTCCCTCTCTCCCTCTCCCCCCCCTCCCTCTCTCTCTCTCACTCTCTCTCTCTCTCCCCCCCTCCCTCTCTCTCTCTCTCCTTCTCTCTCTCTGTCTCCCCCCCCCTCTCTCTCCCTCTCTCTCTCTGTCTCCCCACCCCCTCTCCCTCTCTCTCTCTCTCTCTCTCCCTCCAGGGGTTCTGGCCCAGAGGCTGTGTGATGCGGACCTGAGGAGGGAGCTGGGGAACGTGTGGCCCAACCTGTCCCCCAAAACCGTCGACCTCCTGGTGACGCCTCACAAGCGTAAGCTCCTCGTGCGTTTCGTTCAGGGGTGGGGGAGCGTGATGGCACCCCTCTGTGGGGTAGCCTTTGAGATGTGAGGGGGCCTCACCGCCCCCTCCCGGGGTGGTCCGCATGGCCTCTGTGGCCTGTGATGGAGGGGCTCTGTGGGGGTCAGTTCGGACCCGAACCGCCTGTGTTAAGAAGGCTATCGACATCCATCTGATTGTCGATGATGTCATCGGATGTAGAAATAATAATCTGAAGGTTTCCGAAGATAGTTCTGGTGTTGTGTCTTGTGCAGGGTCTTTCTGTATGGGTTTGTGAGTGCGGGATTGTGTGAGTTTTTGGGAGGGTGTGTTTGAGTTTGTGAGAAAGAGGGAGGGAGAGTGTGTGTGGGAATGTGTGTGTGTGTGTGTGTGTGTGTGCATGTTCATGCATGTACTGGGCTGTTTGTATAATTCAATGCGTTGTATGTTGGTGGGTCTGTGTGTTAGTGTGTTTGTGTGTCTTAAGCTGTCTGTGGGCTGGATTGTGTGCATTTAAGTAGTTTGCTGCTTGCCTTTCCTGAATCGAGACAAGACAGAGCTGCTCCTCCAGTGACATCTAGTGGCCTGACCTGAAACTGTTCCCCTACGTCACTGTTTCCGGTTGACTTTCCACCCATTCTGCTGAGCCTGTAATCGCTTTTATCGTTCCATCAGGTGATACAGCTGCGCCAGGTTAACAACCTGGAGGATTTATGGAGACATTTAATCTGGGAAAAGATGTGTAGTTTATTTCTTGATACATGTGACTTGGCACGCCGTGTGAAGGATGGCTTACCTGCACCTCTTGACTTATCTACACTTGTTCCACTGACAGCGCTGTGGTTGAGTGAGAAGGAATCTAGTCCAGTTATAAAGGTTTATACTGTACAGTTTATGTCACAAATGAGGGCTCCAGTCTTTGAACATTGTTGTGAAAAATAGCTGCCACCAGCAGACTCATATTGCACAGTGACTGTCTACCTCCTGCAATGAAGATGTTGGATATGGGAAGTTTTTTTTATTTATTTATTTTTTTAACCTCACAACTCACCTCAAAAAACTGCCACAACCCAACAGTGGATTCTGACTTGCAGTTTGCAAATGACTGGATTAGGCGATGAAAATGCATGCAGGGAGTGGGCCTATACCAGTGGTAACCAACCCTGTTCCTGGAGATCTACCATCCTGTAGGTTTTCACTCCAACCCTGACAAAGCTCACCTCATTCAGCAGCTGGAGATTTCATTGAGCTGCTAATTAGTAGAATCAGGTGTGCCAAATTAGGGTTGAAATGAAAGCCTACAGGATGGTAGATCTCCAGGAACTGGGTTGGTTACCACTGGCCTATACAACATTATGCATCCCTCTCTCTCTCTCTCTCTCTTTCTCCATCACTCCCTTTCTTTCTCTCCCACAGATAATGAGCTGACGGTGGGGAAGGTGTACGCCGCGCTGATGATCTTTGATTACTACAAGGAGAACCGCGCCAAGAGGCTTCAGCAGCAGTCCGCGGGCGGGCCCCAGGTAACGGTCTGCCCTGCACTACCCCGGGGTGGCACCAGGGGGCACTGTCCCCAGCAGGAAGCCACCTGCACCAACAGTGTAGGCAGTGCAGTTATCTGACACAGTGGCTGTGGAGAATTAATTGTTGGTGGTTACAAACAGATGAGAGAAGAAAACTCAGGGATAAAAATTTGTTTTAGAAAATCCGAAGAATATTTTCCAGAGCAGCTCCCTGTGTTATATTAAAGGTCCAGTAAACTGAAATCTGTGAATCCTTTGCTGATGTGTTGTCTTAAGACTTTTCTGCATTCACACATGGCCCAGAAATATTTTGAAATGATTTTCTTTCCCCCTTGGCTTAACAGCAGGTCAGTGGGCGGAGTTAACTGGGTACAATGTACGTCACTAAAACACTAAGACCGGTGAAATCCTTTCTGCTTGTTATATGTACATGATGCTCATTGCCAATTTTGTGCAGGCAAGCTAAGTTGGAAATGCCTAAACATTGTGCCTTCTCTGGATGCAGAAAAACCAATAAGATTTTTTCTTTTTCACAAAAAAAAAGAAGAGACCCACAAGAAATTAATTTAAATTTCTGGAGGACCACGGGCTCTGCAATTTTTCCAATACCCCAAACAGTTAATATTTGTAGTTGCTGTTGCTGCTGGTGACACTGTCGGTTGCTACAGAACAGACTCGTGATGGATCTGTAAGCAGGCTGCCCATTAGCTGGCCATAATTAAATAGCTTTCAAGCTTAGATGTGCAGAATCAAAGCCTTTCTTTGTTCAGGTGTAATGTCTGGAGTTTGAGACTGCTGTCGAGTCTAATGTTAGCGTACAAGTAGCTCAGTGTTACAACGCAGTTACACATTGAATAACCTGTGGGTTTAACTGTACGATCGTAACGCCTAGCTTATGTTGCTTTCTTTTGTGTTGCCTGGTAGTCTAGTGTTGCTGCACTGGACAACCTGCTCCAACATAACAATGAGGTTTCTGGTGAATGGCTTGCATATGAAGTGTCTTGCAGATATAAATATTAATGAACAGGTCACGATAATCTAATAGTGCTTAATACAGTTTAATGGTTATAATTGGGTTAAACTTGAAGGAAATATTAAGAAGACAATCAATTGTCACTTCTGGGGAGAATATAACCACAGTTTGAGTCCAGATCCCTGTACCTTTAACAGGGTTACCGTAGGACCATGGAACAAGATAAGGCCTTCAATTTATTTAGAGTACAGGTCTTATTATAGTAAGGCCTATTCAACAGCAGAAGGATTTCACTTAATTCTGGGATTTACTGTGTATGTTTAAGAATCATGACAATTGGCTTCTCATGTTTTGTTTGACATGAGGTATGATCCCTGAATAAGCAAAGTGGAAATCTCCACATTATATGTTGATGTATTAGTAAGGTCTTTATACTACACTGCTATAAATGCAGCTCATTTGTAATCCTGTTTCTGATGCAGTTTCTCTAGGGTTTTATGGCTCTGAAACCAGCCAAATGAGCTATATTTGTCTTTTATTATTTATTTCATATCTTTCCCTGCCATTATACTGTAATTTAATTGCATGACTTGGACAGAATGGTTTTACTTGCCGTTAGTCTTTAATCTTACGTTCTTAAGAAAAATGCTTACCTGTAAAATAAGCCTAAAAGATGCTGTAAGGTTGGGTTTTGGGGTTTAAGTTAATTAGGATTCAGTAGCTGGAGTGCATTGGTTCTCTCCTTCTATTGGTTGACACAATGTAAGTTGACAGCATGTGGTAGCTCCATCCACAGTGATACTTGTAAAGCCTCACTCTCCCTCATTTGATTGGTCGATATGAAATGAGTCGGTGATTGACAGTGACTCCACACAATATGATGCTGGTGAAGGCCTGCTCTTGCATTTGATTGGTTGATATGAAATGAGTCGGTGATTGAGAGTGACTCCACTGATATGACGCTGGTGAAGGCCTGCTCTTGCATTTGATTGGTCGAAAAGGAGTAAATCAGTAATTGATGTGGAAACCTCGCTCTCCCCCCTGCTCCTCCCCACCCCCTGCAGGGTAAAATGGGTGCCCTCTTCAGGCCAATGCTCCCGTTGACTCACGCACAGGACCAGTCAACGCCTGGTAATGCCAAGCCGCCGCCCACCCAGCCCCACCCCCAACCGGAGCCCCAATCTGTGTCCCAGCCGGAGGGCCCACTCACTACAACCTCCCTGACCAATGGGGAAGCAGTGTAAGTGCTGGGCGGAGCCTGTCGTAATTCTTTTTTTTTTAAATGTCTAGGTGACTTTTCAAACCCCAGTTACCGGTTTTTTTCCCCCTGTGAAAGTGCCCAATAATAAATCTGAAGCTACTGAAAATCAGTTTAGAGGTCTTCAGAAAATCTATTAATTGCTTATTTATTTTACCTGAAAGGCGTGTAAAACACTTTATCTTATTTGATGATGACCTGCCTGAGAGGGGTGAGTACGACAGTAGTATGAAGTTTCTGCTGAAGCTAATTTTCAAATTTAAGGGCTGTAAAGCTGATCCACTAGCTTAACTATACGATGACCAATAGCATGACTCTTTAAGGCATACTGTGCAGGATTTTAACCTTTAAATCCTAATTAAATAACCATGCTCAGTCATTACTATGATGCCCTAGCAATTTGTGTCTGTGCATTTCTACATGAGGCGCCATTTCAGCACAGTGATGAGTCATTGTGTATACTCATTCCAGCTGTACAGCGGAACAAACATCTTTGTGTATGTGTTTGTGTTACGTGTGTCCACTTGTTTATGTGCACGCACATTTTGTGTGTGTGTGTGTGTGTCGCTGCATGAAAAACTGAGTTTCTGGACGATATCCGACCTTTTGAATTTCAGCTAAATTTGGGATGTGTCGGTCGTGAGCCGTAGTTTCCCTGTGTTAACGTGTGTTTCCAGAAAGTTCTGCACACTCCTAGGTCTGTGATCAGGGATTTTCTGGACTTCTGGATATTCTTGATTAATTCATGGACTCTGCCCACATTGAGATTTCACGGCGTGTCCTGAGACACGCCCGGCCATGTCTGGTGATTTAAGTGTCTGGACAAGAACACCTCTGTGCGCAAAATTATGTCCTTGTCACACACGGAACTGTGGTTTCCAACACTGACACATGCCGCACACGGCAGGAAATGTGTCTGTGTTCAGATTTGTGTCCCCCACGTGAGTGTACCTTTTCATGCAGTGTGTGTGTGTTTGTGTTTGTGTGTGTATATATGTGTCGGTGTGTGTGTGTGTTTCGGGTTACTTGTGTGAAAACCCAGACAAGACCAGGATGGCACCATCACAGAATCTCCTTCCAGGGTCATGGAGAGGTCTCAGGAAGAACAGCACCCGAGGAGGAAGCGAGTACAGAGGGGTCAGTCAGAGGAGATGCCTTACACACCCAGAGCCAAGGTACAGTGCTCATATCCCTTACACAACCAGAGCCAAGGTACAGTGCTCATATCCCTTACACAACCAGAGCCAAGGTACAGTGCTCATATCCCTTACACAACCAGAGCCAAGGTACAGTGCTCATATCCCCTAACACTGTCAGAGCCAAGGTACAGTGCTCATATCCCTAACACAACCAGAGCCAAGGTACAGTGCTCATATCCCTAACACAACCAGAGCCAAGGTACAGTGCTCATATCCCTAACACTGCCAGAGCCAAGGTACAGTGCTCATATCCCTTACACAACCAGAGCCAATGTACAGTGCTCATATCCCTTAACACAACCAGAACCAGGGTACAGTGCTCATATCCCTAACACAACCAGAGCCGAGGTACAGTGCTCATATCCCTTACACAAACAGAGCCAAGATACAGTGCTCATATCCCAAACACAACCAGAGCCAAGGTACAGTGCTCATATCCCCTAACACTGCCAGAGCCAAGGTACAGTGCTCATATCCCTAACACAACCAGAGCCGAGGTACAGTGCTCATATCCCTTACACAAACAGAGCCAAGGTACAGTGCTCATATCCCTAACACAACCAGAGCCAAGGTACAGTGCTCATATCCCTAACACAACCAGAGCCAAGGTACAGTGCTCATATCCCTGACACAACCAGAGCCAAGGTACAGTGCTCATATCCCTTACACAACCAGAGCCAGGGTACAGTGCTCATATCCCAAACACAACCAGAGCCAAGGTACAGTGCTCATATCCCTAACACAACCAGAGCCAGGGTACAGTGCTCATATCCCCTAACAATGCCAGAGCCAAGGTACAGTGTTCATATCCCCTTACACAACCAGAGCCAAGGTACAGTGCTCATATCCCTAACACAACCAGAGCCAAGGTACAGTGCTCATATCCCTAACACAAGCGTAGCCAAGGTGCAGTGCTCTAACACTGTGTGCCTGTACGTGCATGTTCTGCAGGAATCTGTGGAGATGACAGAGATGGATCAGGATAGCGATGCTGGCATTCACCCTGCTCTGGAGAGCCAGGGGAGAGCAGCCTCTATGCCCAGACTGAACGCAGAGTCACAGGTAAGGCCTGAATTGTGCACATTGCTCAGCCTAAACCTGTACCCACCCGGGATTTGAGCCCGCAACCCCTTTAAGCACCGAGCCTTCAGCATCGAGAGTGAGGGGGGAGTACGAGAAGGAGAGAGAGAGTGGGAGAGAGAAAGGATGAAGATAAATTAGTCCCCCCTACAAGCAAACCCAGGCAACCCCCCCGAACAAGCTGCTCCTAATTTCAGTCAGTGATTACAGAAGCTCCGATACACCGGCGCCATTATTCTGTGGGCTGAGATGCTGATCCTCTATAATGTCTGCTCTCTCCCTGTCCCTGTGCTAGGGCCATGACAGAAACATAAATTGCATGATTATAGGTAATTAGCTCTAACATGGAATAGAATTTTTTTTTGTGCATATAATGTGGGCTAAATACCTGTCTATATTATTATTTCTGCAAATTTAAATTACTGTTATTATGTGCATTAGAATATTCTCATGTCTGAAAGAGTAAATTAATGGTGGCTGTAAATTCACTGTTGAGGAAACATTAGCTTCCTTTGACCTTTAGAACTAAACTTTATTTGGAATTGATTACATTAATGTGGGGGGGGGGGGGGCGGGTGACATGCGTATTTGTTCGAAGAAATGGAAATGTATTGCATAACATTGTTTACATATGGACTTATGGACTATATATATATATATATAACAGTAATATATATTTTAAATCTTGTAATATATCATAATATGATATAATAGTTGTTATAAAAGACCAATAATACCATTATTGAGTTTCCTCACTCAATCCTTGCTGACATCTGGCCTAAAATTCCAAAATTCCATTTCTTGTTGTTGAAGCAATAAATTCAAGCTTCACCCAGAAAAGGCTTTCCAATATAAGCTGTTCTTTCACATAAGTATTAAACATCACCAGTTCTTTTGCCTGCTCTTCGCCATGCTGTTCTGTGTAATGTACATGATATTGTAGCGCTCAGCTTCTCAGTGTTTATAAATCTTCCATTGCTTCTGTCAGTCTGTCTTTGCTTTCCTGTGTTTAGCTTCAGTTTTTTTCTATGGTTAGATATGCCTGTCTGTCTGTGTACTCTCTGTGTCTCCTCCTCTGTTTCCTCCTCTGTCAGCTCTCCAGGGGGAGCGGTTTTTCTGCCGCCACCCCTGTCTGAGAGTGTCTCTGATTGGCTCTCACCTGCGTGTTCAACCGTCCAATTGGCTCATGAGTCTGACCATTTGGTTCCTGTCTTGTCTGGCTTTGCCGTCTGTCTCCCTGTGTCCCTTCCCTCTCCCTTCTCTATTTTTTCATCCTCTGCTCTCTCTATCTTCTGCCTCCCACCTGTTACTGTTTCACTCTCCTCCCCGATTTTCTCATCCCTCTGTTCTCCCTTTCCCAATCTTCACCTCTCTGCTGTATGTCTTCATCCCTATCCAATCTCTTTCAAATGCTTTCATTTTTCTCCCCCTTGTTCACCTGTACACCTGATCCATCCCTCTTTGTCCCCTTGCCTATTTTATTTCTCCATTTTCTGCGCTACTTTGAAATCCTCCTTTCTTCCTCTCTTCCCTCTCTCTCTCCCCTCTCACACTCTTTTCCTCTCTTTGTTTCCATTTTTGATTCACCTCTGCTCCCCACTCCTCTGTCCCCCTCCTCTGGCTCTCTTCTCTCTTCGTACGTCCTGTTTCATCCCTCCTGTCCCCTTTTCCTTCTCTCCCTCTCTCCTCATTTCCAACACTCCTTTCTACATCCTCCTCTATCCCTCTCTCCTTCACTCCTCTCTTTGCCTCTCCCCCTTTCCTTTCGCCCTCACTTTCTAACCCACCTCTCCTCTCCTCCTCCCTCCCCCTCTTCCTCTCTGCCCTTCTTCTCTCCTCCTCTCACTCCCTCTCTCCCTCTCTCCTGCTGTCGCGTGTGATGGCTGCCCCTGGCTGCTGTGTGCCTCTTCTCCTCTTCCTCCTCCTCTTCCTCGCTGCCCGGCAGCAGAGCGCCTGTCGCTGCGCCCCGACACGGTCCCCGTACCTCTCAGTATGTACTGCTGCTCCGCCACACTGCCCCCCACCCCCCTGGACCCCCCCCCCACCCCCACCCCGTCCCCACAGAGCTCAGCGCTCTCTCAGAACCACTCTGGGGTGCATCACTCTTTCAAACGAGTGAACGAGCTTCCCGTTTCTTTACACATGTGCTCCTGTTCCCTCGCAACTCGCAGGGTTTCGTTTGTGTTTCTACGTCTGTGCATATGCTGTGCTGTGTTTGTGTGTGTGTGTGTCTGTGTGTGTGTGTGTGTGTGTGTGTGCATGCGTGCATATCTGTGTGTCTGTGAAGGTGTTGTATTTTTCCTTGTCATGTTGGTGTTTCGTTGCTCTCCAATTAATCTTTCCATCCATTACGCACCCTTCATGTTCTACTTAATACCTACGCACACTGCACCATGTCATACTCCAATAATGCCCTGTCTCATTCCTCTCCAGTGTTTACAGGTACAAAGAATCGTGGGCAGGTAACGAGTGTGTACTCACCTGGTTAACAGTGTTACGTTTGGGTGTGCCTTTTGTTCTTCATTATTATGTCCAACTGTTTTTAGTCTTGACTTGATCTTCCGATCGTGTTTGTGTGTTTGCATGCGGAACTCACAGTACCTGCTGTTGGTGGCTCTCTGTTGCTACAGTGTGTGGCACAGACCAGCTAGAGGGTTCTGTGTGAACCTGGTGTTTCTCAGAGCTGTGATAAAAGGGAATTTCCACTTGTAAAAGAATGACATGTTACTCCATTGAAGTCGTGCCCTGGTTCATGATTAGAGAACTCTATGTAGGCTTGTGGGTGAGTTCTGATTGGCACCACTAGGTGGTGCTGCTAGGCCTTTGTCAGGTGCATGCAGAAAATAACAATGGTTTTGACCCAAACAATTGAAATTGCACCGAAGATACCATATCATTACAGTCACAAATCAACCTTAAAACCCATTCAAGTCCCCTCTGAGCTATAAATGTGTCATTCACTGAGGGTCTTAGAAGCATAAGAAATGCTTGTTTAACTCTATGGTAAGGCAGCTAAAAATACAGATTAAATTGAATAAAGAGTATCCCAATGTTAGCCAATACATACATTCATATTTTAACTGTAGGACATTTATAGCCTTTGGTTGGAGATCTTCCCCACCTCCACACACTACCCCCCAGACCCAACATTTTGTGATAGCCTGACTTGCTCCTGTCAGCCAGTAAGGAACTCACTAGAGAAAATGACTTATGGAAATGTATTTGTTTATTTTGGAGTTGTAGAGCCAAAATGGCACCAGCTACATATAAGATTTTTAAGATTGTTTTGGGCACCCCTTCTAGGATGTCGTAGGATCACCCAAGGGACATATGTACCAAATTTCATGCTTCTATCCACTGCATAACAACTTTTCGCATAATTCCCCTACTAATAATTTAATAATGATTGTGTTGACACCCGTTCACTGTGTCCTGTCATATCTCTCTCTCTCTCTCTCTCTCTCTCTCTCTCTCTCCCTCTCTCTCTCTCTCTCACATAGCCTATCATTGACGCCAGCCCCATGAAGCGCTCGGTGTCGACCCTGTCCCCTGCGCCTCAGCGCCCCCAGGAGGTGGACCTGAGCAGCTACGCGCTGGAGCGGCCGACGCAGGACAGGCCGCACCACCACCACCACCACCACCGCTGCCACCGGCGCAGGGAGCGGGAGAAGAAGCAGAGGTCGCTGGACCAGCCCGCTGACCGGGAGCCGTCCAGCGCAGCAGGTCAGGGCCACGGCTGAGGGCTGGGGGTCTGTGGGGGGGGGGGGGGGGCAACGGCTGAGGGCTGGGGGTCTGTGGGGGGGGCGGGGGTGGGGGCGCAACAGCCGAGGGCTGGGGGTCTGTGGGGGGCGGGGGGCAAGGCTGAGAGCTGGGAGTCTGGGGGGCGGGGGGCAAGGCTGAGGGCTGGGAGTCTGTGGGGGGCGGGGGGCAAGGCTGAGGGCTGGGAGTCTGTGGGGGGGGGCGGGGGGGTGGGGGGCGTCTGGAGCTTTGGGCCCAGGCTAGCCACCGATAAGCACGCTAGCAAGAAACTGGATACGCTGACTGTAATGAAGTCGCAGATGTTTCTATATTGTTTTGTTTTTAATAACTGGGATTTGAAGCTTGTGCAGAAGTCTGGTCTGGTCTGGCCTGGGTGTGGCCAGCCCGGGCAGCGGAGCAGCCAATGGGGTCTGAGACTCACACGGGACTCACACATTGGTTTGTTTGTTTCGTTTTGTTTATTTAATTGTGAAAGCGGACTTTGATCAACAGTTTAGATTTCACATCCGTGCAAGCGTGACGGAATTAGCCATTGAGCCAATGTTCCATCCGTAATCCCTGGGCAGTGCCGTTCAGATAGAGACACTACATCGTCAGAATAATAAATCATTGAAGTATCCAGAGGAGAACAGCTCTCCATGAACCCCAGTGATCTGATAAACTTTTGTTTATTCCTCATTTGGTGTTTTTTTCTGTGGCGTAATGTCTTAGTGTAAAGTAAAGATCACTCTTCAACAGCAGGCTCTGTTTTTGCTATTTGGTACAGTATTTGGTTCATGCATTTAATGTTGAAAAGAATTACAGTACTTTTTTTCATTTCACATTGCGATAAATTATAAGAGCTTGGTTTGCATTCATATATGGTTGGGTGCATATGAGATGGTTATGATTAGGTTTTAACTGAAAACCACTGATGCGTTCTTTTCATTGAATTGTGAATTCCTGTCGTGGAATTTTACTCTTGAGAGAGACAGAGAGAGACTTGACTCTTTGAAAATCACTCAACCTCCTTTCCAATGGCAAGAAAAATTCTTGATCGGATTAGGGGGGTGTTATCGGGTTATGTGGGGAAGAACTGTTTCCAAAGGGCTTGCTAGGATTTTCTGCTTCAAGCCCCTTGTGAATAAAGGAAAAACACAGTCTGCTAGGAGAAATAGGCCTTTGAATAGGTTTGATTTCTGATTTGGGTATTTATTTATTTATTTTTATTTTTTGACTTTCCTACTTTTGAAATATTTATGAAGATCTTCTACTTAGTTTCCCTTGTTGGTTGTTATGGAGGATAACCTTCAGGGGGCCCCTGGGTTTGGGGTGGCTGTACTGTTAACAACCTCTGCTTGACGAACGCTGGTGTAAACTTTGACTGAATGAGGTTAAACTTTAAGCCGATACATTCTCATAAGAGACCTCGCATAACCTGATCCAAACCCGCCAGGATACTGAGTGGCAGTGTGTAGTATAATGATTAGGCTACCAGTACAAGCAGTGCCATGTTCTCTGAGTGAAAGCTGATGGTAGGTAGCCGATGGCAAGTAGTCGACACATAAACCTACAAGATAACATTAAGGGCGTGATTTACTAAGACCTTTAGCATGTGCAAAATCCTTTAGCACACGCAAAACCAATAACATGACCCCTGATTGGTCATGGTATTTGTTTTGCACCAATCATTGGTTGTGTTGTTAGTTTTGTGCGTGGTAAAAGGTTTAGCACATGCTAAAGGGCTTCGTAAATCAAGTGCCATGTCAAGTGTAAGAGGGAGACTGAGATTTTAGTGCTTTTAGTACCAAATGGTCTTTGGGTATTACATAGCATAGGTAGCTAGTGAAGTTAGGTTTAGGCTGAATGATCAATTATCTTTTTTTTGGGGGGGGGGGGGTGGATTGCTTCCTGACTGGTGCCTACTGTGCAGGGTCATCTGCTGTAGGGATCAGGTTGTGCTTGCTGGCGGTTGGCTGGGGGGGGTGTTTGGACCTGGTGGGCGGGACCACAGCTGGGCTTTGTTACACGGATTACAGGGGCTGACGGACAAGCTCACCTATTGACCCCCTAATTTATGGCGAGAAACCTTTTTTCGGGTCGCCGTCGTTCCTGCGCAGCGCCCCCACATTCCAGAGAGCAGGGCCACTTCTGGGAAGTGTGGATCTGTCCACGTTTACCCCACTGAATGCCCTAAGGGCTTCCACAGTGGCATTCTGTGTAACTGGTTTAGAGGTTGCTTGCACATTGATGAATCGGATATTAAATCTGTAAGATTGCGATTCATGATTTTATGATCCAGTATTGTATTAAGTGACTTCAGGGGATTTCTATAATGGTGCTTGATGTGTTCCTTTTAACAATACTTCAAGGTGGAGAATATTCTGTGGCAAATTCTCTGTGGCCTAATAAGACCTTCTTTGTCCACACGCTAGGGTTAGTACTATATGGATGAAACATACTGCATACAGTTCCTGGTGCAACCAGAACAGAGTGGCTTCACTTATTTATGGTTACTTCACTGGCGGCAGTGTAGCACAGTGGGTGAGGAACTGGGCTTGTGTCCGAAAGGTCACAGGTTCGATTCCTGGGTAGGACATTGCCGTTGTACCCTTGAGCTAGGTACTTAACCTGAATTGCTTCAGTAGATATCCAGCTGTATAAATGGATACAATGTAAAAAAAAAGAAATGCTATGTAAAAGTTGTGTAAGTCTTATCTGGATGAGAGTGTCTGCTAAATGCCTGCAATGTAATGTAATGTACTTCATGATAGATGCGAAAAACCGGATGTTGTGTATGTCTGAATGCGAGTGCTTGCTCGAGCGTCTCGCATGCGTGTGAATGCGTGTGCGGAAGGGCGTGTGCGGAAGGGCGTGTGCGGAAGGGCGTGTCCGCGCGTCTCAGGCGATGTTGTCTCTGATCGAAAGGCACGCCGGGGGACCCGCCGCCCGAGCTCGGGGCCCACGATCGCAGCCGCTCCCACGACAGGAGGCACCACTCCTCGTCCGCCGCCAGGAAGCAGCGCTACTACTCCTGCGATCGCTACGGCAACCGCGAGTCCTACCCCGCCGTGCCCGCCTCCTCCAGCTGCGCCGTGTCGCCCAGCGAGGCCCCGGAGCCCCTGCCCTACAAGGTGAGGAGCTCTGAACAGGAGCAGCAGGGTGTAGGAGCTGCAGGGTGTAGGGACAGGAGGGGCAGCAGGGTGTAGGAGCAGGGTGAGGAGCTCTGAACAGGAGCAGCATGGAGGAGGGGGAGTAGGGACAGCAGGGGTAGACACAGGCACGGGATGGGATTGGGCCTGAAGCAGAGGGGTCAATGAAGGGCTAGCGGGGGTAGGAGCAGAGGTGGGGGTTAGGGACCATGTTAGTGCAGACGTAGACCAGGAGCTCCCATTAGCTGGACGCCTGTACCCCAACCCCCTGTTCCTCCTCCTCCTCCCTGTACCTCCTCCTCCCCGTCCTGTTCTGACAGCTTTGCCCCCCCCCCCCTCTCTCTCTCCCTGCAGCCCAGTGGTTCTGCCAAAGGGAGCCCAGTGACGCTCACCTCCGGGTCCAGCACCCCGTCCCGAGGGCGCCGGCAGCTCCCCCAGACCCCCCTCACGCCCCGCCCCGGCGTGGTGTACAGGACCGCCAACTCCTCCCCCGTGCCGCCGGGGCCCGGCGGGGCCATGGGCGGCGGCGGGGGCCGGGGGGCCGGCAGGCTGAGCCGGGGGCTGTCGGAGCACGACGCCCTGCTGTGGGGCGAGCCCTTCTCCCCCGTGCCCGTCACCCGAATCGGCTCCGACCCCAACCTGGGCCAGCAGCCCCCGCGGGACCGGGACCGGGACCGGGACCGGGGCCGGGCCCCCGCCCAGGACACGGACCTCTTCCAGGACGCCCTGAGCTCCCACGGCGGACGCTCCGCCCCCCGGACCGCCGCCCCCCAGGCCATGGCCACGCCCATGGCCACGCCTCCGCAGGCCACGCCCCCGCAGGGCCGCGGCGTGCCCAACGGGTATCACTTCGCCATGGGGCTGAGCGGGGGCCCCGGGTCCAGCAGCACGGGGCCCCCCTGCCCCAGAGAGGCTGGGGACGATGAGTGGTGCTAGCCTGGATACAACACACACACACACTCACATACTCACACACTCACACACTCACACACTCACACACTCACACACTCACTCACACACTCACATACTCACATACTCACACACTCACACACTCACATACTCACACACTCACATACTCACACACTCACACACACACTCACACACTCACACACTCACATACTCACACACTCACACACACACACACACACACTCACACACTCACACACTCACGCACACACACACTCACACACTCATACACTCACACACTCACACACTCACACAGTCACACACTCATACACTCACACACACACACACTCACACACACACACACACTCACACACACACACATACACATAACACACACCCTCATATACACACACACACACATACACTCACACACTCATACACACATACACACACACACACACACACACACACTCATACACACATACACATAACACACACCCTCATATACACACACACACACACACACACACTCACACACTCACACACTCATACACTCATACACACACACACACTCACACACTCACACACTCATACACACATACACACACTCACACACTCACGCTTACATTCATACACACACACTCATACACACATACACACACTCACACACTCACGCTTACGTTCATACACACACACTCATACACACACTCACACACTCACGCTTACGTTCATACACACACACTCATACACACACTCACACACTCACGCTTACGTTCATACACACACACTCATACACATACACATACCACACACACACACACATACACACACTCACACCCACACACACACACAATGCACACGTACGCGCACACACATAACTTATTGTGACATAACACACAAATACACTAATAAAACATAACACACATACACAAAGACGCACATAACACACGCACGCTCGCACGGGAAAGTTTATTGCAGACATTTTCTAATGTGATGAATTGTGATGAGTTTTATCATCTTTGCAAAGGAGGTAGTTTACACTGTTGCTGTATGTATGTGTATACGTATACGTCGGTTTTAAAGTGCATGGTGTAAGGTGCATATAGAGAAAAGTACACTGAAAGAGAAAAGAAAATTCAGATTTTATAATTTATCAGCACTTCTTTTTATTTATTTTTTTTAGAAATGCCTGCCTGTACGGGTTATACTTCTTTATTTTTGTACCTGTGTTCTTTTTTGCACTGAACTTTTAGCACGAGTATTATATGAAATGGGAAGCGAGAGGCCCAGACCTAGTCCCCAGGTATGACATCTCTCAGTGCGCCCTGTCTTGCTGAGTGACAGGGAAGAGTGAACGATGCCAAGATCTCCTCCAACGGTCTGTGAGGGTAACCCAAAAAAATGTCCTGCTGTTTCCCCTGCGCCTGGAGGGGATGGGGCTGTGCTGTGGGTCTCTGGCTTCCTGTCTGAGGGGATGAATCACAGCGGGATGTTTTGGGAAGAGACGCGCCCCTGTCACTGTCCTTCGGTGCGATCGTGGGTGCAGTGAGCACCCTAAATGTGGAGTGAGCTAAATGTGTAAGGGGAGCCAGGAGAATAATGACATTTACAATCCAGGACAGCTGGGTTGCCTGTTTGACTGTTTCAGTTGCTTAGTATTACATGCAAGAGCTAAGTATTTATCTTTATCAAATATATCCACTATATTACACTATAACCAGAACACACTTCACCACGTACACAGTGTCGTTAATGATTTCTCGTTTTTACTTCCGATCAGTCATTTCATGTTCCACTGGTAATTTTCGATAAAGCACGCTCACTCACACATGCCAGATATTTTGGAGGAGTTAAAAAAAAAAGTTATTATTTTATAATGACCTATGGTAGAACATATATTGTTTCATTTATGTGCATTTTTTGTAAAAAAAAAAAAAAACTTGTAAAAGAAAAGGAAAAGAAAACAAATCACTGTTTTTATGTGAGTTGCATATGGTTCTGTATTACGTCAGGTCTATCTTATGTACTGCTCCGGTTGTTAATTACCAAGTGCCTAACCTTTTAAATAACTTAGTAGAAACGATGCATCTCATTTATTTTCATGCATCGTCTTGTGGGTTTGGAGGGGGGCGTAGGACAGTAGATTTGAGGGCAGTGAATATATATGATAAGTATAGATTATATAAATGTATTAGATTCAGGCAGAGAAATGTTTAAGTATAGTTCAGTAGAACTTAAATTATGTTTATTTTTAAAATAGAAATGATGAGAGAAATTTCATATGGTTGTTTTCTTTCAGTTTTGAACTTATCATCAAATGAAGGGGGGGGGGGGGGGGGGGGGGGGGGGGGAGAAGAGGGGGGGAGAATGCCAAGTCCTGGAGTGAAATAATCTGTATGTTATAATTTCTTCAGACTAATATCAACAAATACTTCAAAAACATTGGACTACACACCCTGGACAGATGTTGGTTTTAATCATTCTTTTAACTTGGCATTGGAAGGCTATGACCACATGTAATGGTGGTGTATACATTTTCATAATTTTGTTTTTACTCATTAACTGACATTGCCAAAGTTGAGAGATGTGAGTTTGCATGAGAACATCTGCTGCAGGATGTGACATCACCCCCGGAGAAGCAATAACAGCGCGATTAGTTCCCTTGGCTCAGGACTTTGGTCTTGAGTCCAGCAGACCAATCGTGTCTCTTCCTGCACGGAGCGGTCCAGCCAGCTGAGGGCATGGAGAGAAAGGCATTGTGGGAGTTGGAGTTTGGAGTTGGAGTTTCACCTGTCGCTTCAACCTCGCGTAGGTCGGGAGACGAAGGAGCGGATGACTAAGATGTTGCGTCCCTTTGGGTTTTCGCGGAGTCCTCCGTCACCGCCGACGCCATGGTACCAAGGACCCGCCCCCTTTCGGCTGCACGGCACGCCCAGTGAGAAGGGACGGGTTGCCGGACTGTTCGCCACAACTTGTTCAAGGTTTTATAGGTGTAGGGTTGTGTGGGGAGAACTGCATTTCAATCGCTCTCCTAATGTAATGTTTGACACTGAGGGTTAAGCCTGGAGACTAATTGTGCAAGTTAAAAAAAATTCATTAAAAGAGTGCAATTTTATTTGAATAGAGAGAGAGAGAGAGAGAGAGAGAGAGAGACTGTCATCTCCCCATTGTGTATGAAATCACTGATGCATTTTAGGGGCAGTATTCTACCACAGAATTAACAAGGAAGCTGGAATATCCATGTGGTGTTTCATTATTATTTTTGGCTGTTGATGCTGTTCTTGCCATTCTATACATTGGTTCCCATCCCTCTCCTCCTTTGACTCTGTGAGAGGCGGAGCTTAGGAGCTCCATCCAAAGAGAGGAGAGGGGCGGAGCCAGTTGTTTCCATGGACACCCTCTCGTTAGGATTGTGCGCATTTCACCAAGCAGGGTTTCGACTTTGGTGACTGTGGTGGGCTATGCAACAACTTGACACTTTGAAAATAAACCTTCATTCCCTCTGTAGCTTTACCTGCTGGGTTACCCAGGTTCAGGCTTTGGCATGATTGTGACCAAATATTTTATATAAAAAAATTGCAAAAATATTTAAATAAAAACAAAAAATGTACATTTAAAGATGCATAAAGGCAAACAGGAAAACAGGCTATTAAAAACAGGACATTTCCAGTTAAGCAGGTGGATACAGTGTGTTTAATAAATTGCATGCATCAATCCTCAAAGTCCTGAAAGAAACAAAAAAGTTTCATTTCAGTGTTTTAAGAAAAGGCCCTATTACTAGTTAATTATTCTGATTCATGCCCTAAATAAAGCACGGACCAATTCATGACTGAGTTCAAAGAATGTTCATAAGACATTAAACCGCATGAACTAGGGGATGACTTCATGTTAAGAGAGAAAATGAACAATTCTGCCACGACCTAGACCATGTCACATTTCCTTTAGTCCAATAAATGTCCCTGTTTGTTACCAGTGTGGGGAATATATCTCCTTTTGTCTGTGACAATTTCTTTTAATATCTGTGGTCTCTATCAGCCATTTCCCCAAGTCCTTAAGTCAGTTGCCAAGCTTTAAAACCACGCCAATTTATTTCCACATGCCAATTCAACTTTAGCTGTTGACTGTACTCCGTGAACAAGTCATGTTTGCATGTTACGAAGTATGTGCATGTAATAAAGTTGTTTATCTTCATACTTTTTTGATATAACGTATTCATCAGTTGTTCATTTTTAATGATCTTTGATATAAATTGGGGGTTTGTGGGAGTGGAAAAAACTTTATATTACAGCAAAAAACATTATTGGACAACAGCATTAAATGTTCTGTCCATACGTCACAGATGGGATTGCCCTGGGATGGAATCATTTTCTGACGGACTTCTGCTCATTGGCCAGAATTTGAATTCCGCGGTTGTTTCTACGCATACATTTTGTATGAAGCAAAGTCCTTGAATTAAAATAAATGAAACTTAGAAGAAACAAATGACAATTCTGTGATATTTCGTGCTTGGATATATATTTTTTGTTTGTTTTTTTTTTCATTTTATTATTTGTAATGGAATTGTATGTTAAGTCATAAATGATTTGTGCTGTCATCTTAAAGTTCAATTTATAAAGCTTTTTTTACGAAAGTTGTATAATATGAACTGTTGGCATAATGTATGCTATGTCACCACCAATGAAGCATATGGCACGCCATATGATCATGACAAACGTAATTATGAATTTCATTGTAGTGCTTATGGAGTCATATAGCTATAATTTATGAGACCAATCATTTTTCAGTACATACTGTGATTGAGTTCGGGATGTCCCTTCCCTTGGGGAAAAAAATGAAAAAGTAATGGTTTATATGGAACTTAAAATGTTAATTCTAAATTTAGATATATTTCATGTATACATACAGTACACTTCCCAGTAATGTTTTACATAGCCTACATTGCGTTGTATTTGAAAATGTTGCACATGTGAGAATCATTTAATATACGAAAGCATTAACATATGAATGTATATCAAGAAATTGCTGTTTTCTAATATAACATTTGTATACGTTTGTACTAAACCACGTAGGTCGTGAGTTGTCGAAGTGCAGAATATGCATGCGCGGCAGCGCGCCTGAGTAACATACTGGGGAAATGACGGCCATTAATTTCCTTTCAACCCTAATTTGGCACACCTGATGATACTAATTAGCAGCTCAACGAGGTCTCTAGCTGTTGAATGAGGTGTGCTTTGTCAGGATTGGAATGAAAACTTACAGTGGATAGGAGTAGATCTCCAGAAACACGGTTGGGCATCCCTGTTCTAGATGGGGAAAGGTGAACGTGTCGCTTGTGCCGTATCCGGATTACAAACATTTATATCTAGTGTTGCGGTTGCAACGTGAAGAGTCTAGGGCAGGCATTGAGATGCCTGGACACAATGTCCGAGTGTCTGCACGTGTGTACGCGCATTAAATATATGGACAAAATAATGGACATGTTTGTAAACTGATACGAGGGGTACTGAATTCAGCGCATTAAAACGTCTTCGGATTTGGTTACAACAGTGATTAAAAACGGTAAACTAACGTTAAATGCGCGTAGAGAAACTCGTTGAATTTCATTGGCCTGCAGCAAGGGCGGGGGCGGAGACCGCGTTAGAATATATCCAGGAGTGCGCAAGCTGATGGTGTGTGCGTGTTGAGGAAGGCGGTGATGCTTGAATTGTGTTGAGCAGTGAAAAGGTACAGACATATGTACGGCTGACAGGTTCATAACTACCACTCGAAGTATAGTCGAAAGAATAACCGAACACAGTTGCACTGAATTCTGAGTTTCCATTTTATCACAATTTATTTTTAAAATGTATTAAAAAGTTGCTGGACTTACTCCTGCGTAAAACAATAAACGCATCGTTTCTATGGAGACAGTCGTGTCCCTGAATGCAGGAGAACATCTTTGCAGTCGCATGCTTTCCAGTCATCCTTGTTTTCACTGAATTTTTGCAATGGGAAGCATTTTGTTCAGGGCGATAGAATGGTATATTTTGTTCCTGGCGCTCACCAGAATTTACGCTTCGACTGACGGTGGACAGCTAGAACCCGTCGAGACTGGATCCGGGATGCTTCTGACCGGTAAGGAGACCTTGCTCAAGACGCTGTCCTTCGAGTCACGGAAAAAGTTAATAGCCTAGTCCAAGCAACAATGTATACACATACTCGGGCATCATCAGGTAAAAATATGAATTCCAGTTGTATCGTTTCCCGTTAACCTGTATGATTAACGTGTTTACATTTAGAAAGGTAGAATGTTATGTTGAAATGCCAAAATTAATATACGTCGGTAAAAATTTTTTTTTAAATTGTTCGAATCTTCTTGGTAACCAGTGGCACATGTTATCTGGAAGTACAATATAATGCTTGTTAGAAAACTGTATCTGCAGTTGAACCTGCTGGCTTCGCCGATGGTATTTATTGGGACGTAATGAAGACCAAAATATTTTAAGCATGAGCCTTTGAAATTATGACAAAAAATATGTACTTTATTATTTTTATAGTTCAAGATATATGCTGCTACATGCCACACAGTCCCTGGTTTTTATCGTACAGTTGTGAATGACTTCGCTATCTCTATAAACTTTTGGTCTATGTTTTTGCCTCATGGAGACGCTGTTGCATAATATTTATACTTATAAGGGATCAGGTGCTGAGTCAATGATCACATCTTTCATGTTCTCCGAGTTATGTAAAAACAGACACTGTAACAAAGAAATCCGTTGTACCTTGCTCATTGATTTCGCCTATACATTTATTTCAACCATACACGACTTTAATGCAACCTACAATGTCCCTGCCTCAAGTATGTTTTCTGTTCTTGTTGACTAATTGCATAGTTTAGAGGAGGGGGTATCATGTGAAAGCAATTAAGTTGGCTACATTTCTTGCGTGTTGGTGGCAGGGCATGTCTGTCCAATATTCCCTGGAATGCCGAAGAGATTCTAATCTGTTTAAATGTTTTAGTGTCCGTGCAACTGGTGCAATTTCTGGCAGATTTTTTTTTTTCCCCAGTATCTGCTAAATCTCTGAAGTTGTGCTCTTTTGAACTGAAAGCAAATTTTGGACATAACAAAACACAGCCTGCTCGATGACCACTGAGAGCGCAAGGCATAAATCACCCACATTCTGTGTTTAAAAAAAAAAAAAAAAAAATGTCTCCAGTTGCTAACTTGTATCTCCTTGTGAAGTATTCTTGATGCTTCCTAGAGTCATATTCTTTGCTCGAGTTTACTGAGAAGGGAAATGGCTACTCAGAACAACTTGTGCCATGGATCCCTGACGCTCCTTAGAAGATGTGGCTCTCCCATGTGCTGAGTGAGCATGTCTTGAGGGACTGGATACAGCCAAGACAATCTGAGCTCTGGCTTTGTACACAAATCATATCCCGATGAGGGTATATTAATCACAGGCCTCTGTATGGCCTCTTGATGCGAGCTGGAGCGTAGCCATGGAGTGCTACAGTATGTACAGGAAGGGCTGGACCTCCAAAGACTGTTACAGTGTATTATGTTACCAAATTTATCGCGCATACTTCATAGGCTGGCATTTTTTGGAAGAGCCATTTTGGTCTGTCCAGCTCAGTGATCCAGTGATCTCATCCCAAGGTTTAAAACTCATTGGCTTGGGTTCAATTAATTAAAAATGTATGCGTATAGTGTTGACTTTCATATAAACTTTTAGCTTTTGTCTTAGCAAATGCAGTTTCGGGAGTGAATTTTTGATTGTCATTTTTTTTTTAATAAGAGTAATACAGCGACTAAATCAATAAAGAAAAGTGTGTGTCTGTTTGTAGGTAATTACTGAGGACAAGTGTGGTTAAATCCAGGCCATTGCTTCAGTTCCAGTGCCGCTGACCCCGATGGTTCATGTCAGAGGAGAGTAGACGGGAGCATTGTGCTCATGCTGGGCTTCAGCTCAGTTTCAGAGACTCCGTGGCCATCTGGGCCCCAACATAAGCCAAAACACGCTGGTCAGCAGAGATCAAAGAGTGGCATTATGGGCTCACGATGTCACAGTGAAACACAACAGAACACAAAAAAGGATGAAGGCCTGCATCCTGTTTTACAGTATAATATACTGTATGCAGGCAAACAGTCCATTCAAAGAAAGTGCAATTGACTGACAGCTCAATTTTCACTCAATTTTCTCTTCCCCCCCCCCCCACCCCTCCATCTCCCTAGGAAATGTGTTAACTTACATCTGGGCACATTGTCTTGCTTCATCAACACTAGTGCTGTGCTCAAGAAGATTAAGCAAATCCGTGGGGGGAGTGTGCACCAGACTACATCCAGTGCACCACGGGGCTCAGTGTCAGTAAACAATATAATTACATTGGTTCCCCACAACTAAGATGAAGTGCTACATACCCCCCCCCCTACTCCACAACCCCCAACTGTTGATTCCAAAGCAGTTAACTTTATTAGGCTCAGCTCTAACGTTTAACTTTTTCAGGCTCAAAATTCCTTGCCATATATGGAGAGAAATGACTGCAGTGGTCTGGTAATTGACTTTGGCTGTTGGTTCTAATAAAACCTACGGGGGGACCTTGTACCTTTCAGTGATTGGCTGTGTTGTTAGCCTTCTGCTTACAGGGATGGGCTCGGTAATGTAGGCATCACAGCAATTGTCAAAAGTATCGAGAGGAGCTCATCCCACTTTTGGAATCAGGTTGTTGTAAGAGTCTTTAATGTAGACTTGGAAGTCTGAGGGTTCAGAAAGAAAAAAAAAAAAAAAAAAAAAAAATCAAATTTCAGATAAAGCCTAGGACAGGCCAGCCCCCAGACAGTCACTGAAGAATTTCACCAGCATTGTTTTTTCTGAGATTGTGTCCCTTCTTTTTTCCCTTTTCCTCCCCGAATTTCCTCCCCTGTGGCCTTCTGGGCCCCGGTATGATAGCAAGGGCATCCCAGTGAACTTTCTTGCAGTCAATAGCCAGTGAAATACCATCTAGACATTCTGGTGGAAACCTGGCTACTTAAAAAAAAAAAAAAAAAAAAAAAAAAAAAAAGCTTTGTTGGGCTTTTTTCAGCTTTATTGGACAGGACAGTGTAGAGAGACAGAAAGAACGGGGAAGAGTGGGAGAGACATGTGACAAAGTTCACGCAGTCGGACTCGAACCGCCAACGTCGCGGCTCGTAATGAGCATGTGGGCAGTGCTGTACAGGCTACACCACGAGACACCCCGAAACCTGGCTACTTTTGATTGAAAAGTGAAGGTCTTATAGCCAACTAGGACATAGCCCGGCTACAGCATATCCAGGTAAAATATGAACTATATTAACCTAATCTGTTTGTAAAAATATCTCGACCTGGATTTCCACCCCGCTTAATGTCTGGATTCTTTCTTTTGCTCACTGGGTCGTGTGAGCTCTCTGATGCACCTCCCTGCCAAAAATGTGTAGTGCACTAAGTCCACTGTGTCAAGTTGCTGTATTTTTTATTTAAATTGCGTTACATTTCCAAGTGCGCTGGTCAGTACAAAATGTGAATTCAAATATTTCCCTCCAAAGTTTGACAATCAAGCGCATATTACAGGAATCACCTGGGACTTTTAAGTGGTGAAGCTGGTGATCCACTGGGATCTGCACTTGACATTTACCCCAGCTTGAGCACTGGGAATTTTAAAGAATATTATTCAGAAATGTAACTGATTTGTAATCGTTGTTGCAGTGTAGAAATCCACCAGGACTTTTATGCTAAGCTGGTCTGTCCCGTTTGGATGAAAAAACCGAATTGCTGTACAATTGGGTGAAGTCGTTTGTGAACGGGCCCTTCTTGGGGCGGTTTGCAGAATAGGGAATGAAGTTTGGGGGGGGGGGGGGGGTTGTGTGGAATATTGACAGCTCATGTGCGTTGTTTCCAAACTTGCTCTCTTCTGCGGTCCAGATGGGCTGATTTTCTAGAACCTCAAAAATATTTAATTCTCTGACTGAGGAAGGAATTCATGCTTTTGCTGTGTGTTTGGATTGCAGTGAATGAGAAGAGGTGGGGGGGCATAGTGGGTCATGTTACTAGCAAGTCCCCAGAGTCCATATGGATTGCACAGTGTGAAAGCCTTCTTTAAACAGCCTTGTTTTCTGTTGCGTTTTTTTTCCCCCTTAGAATCACTGAATAGATTGCAGATTATGTAATGCAAAGATAATAGCTCTCTGAGCAGCTGTGTAATCAAGCACCACCAGGCTCTCTCTCCCTCCCTCTTAATTATTGTATTTTTAACTAATATTTTCTGCTGTAATTAAAACAAAAAAACGAACAGGTTGCGCGCACAGCCACGGCCTCAAGTGAGCGCATTAGGCAAGCCCCTTCAGCAGCCTGTCGGTGATCTCGGTGAATGATTCACGGGGCGTCCCGCGGTAGTTTGTGATTTGTGGCCCGAATGTAAAAGTACCTCGCCCCAAGGGGGTGAGCGTAGGAGTTTTTATTTTCGTGGCCTTTGACACGGTTGGCAGGACTCAGCCAAACCGCAGCGTCCCCGGCGTGCTTCGATAATCGGTTCTGCTGTGGCGGAGTTTTGGTTACGGTGGCAAGGAGACCTGCTTCCACCCTCACACGTCAGTCACCCAACCTGCACACCTGAATGCCATCCAACTCATGATATGTCACCAGAACTGGTCGTTTTATTAAAAATATATTGCAGCTGATATACACGCAAACTCACAAAAGGGAAAAAAGAGATCCAGCCATTTTGACACAATGATGAACTCCATATTTGCGAGCCCGGACTGAATGGCAGCAGTGCTGTGGCTGGGGGTGGGTTTCAGAGCAGGACATTCATTCAAGTCAGCATTTTGGCTTCAGGGAAACAGTATACAGAGAATGAATAATCTTGTTTTTGGATCGGCTTCACTAAGATTAGTTTCATGAGTCTCAGATGTGTATTGAGGGAACTACGCTCCTTAAGTCTAGATTTGGCTCATCAGACCAGTTTAACCTCTTAAGTGTTTGGTATTTTCTGCCCAGTACACAGCCAGCCAGTGGAGAGAGATATATGTAGTGACAACTGAAAAGCATTTTAGCAGATTGAATGATGTTTCTAACAGTGTGTAGTTTCTTAGGCTTGCATTAAAGAATGCGTATTGTTTCTTCTGCATAAACAAACCATACGTTTACCTGCTGAGAAGTTGGAGAGGGAGACGTGGGAAAAGTGAGCATATCTAAGCAAAATTCAGCTAGCATACAGTATACACTATATAGCATTTTACACCTCTAAACATCCACAGTTTCGTTTGGTCTCCAGGTGTCCTTTGGGAGTCTCCAAGTACCCTTTTTTGGTAACCTGCTTAGACGTAGCATAGAAAAGACGATGCAGAATGCTGAAACGTGCACTCCCACTGTGATTTTGCTTCTGTTAATTTCTTTTAGAAACATTCTGAGTAATTCTGACTCTTGGAAACACACTTTCTGGTAACTGGAGGGTCACCTGTCAGAAGAGACCTGGATTATGCTTGTAGTCAAAAGAGATCAAGAATACACCTCTAGGTGAAGCATGGAATCCTGTGGATAAATATTGCTGAATACCAGGGATGATAACTGTTCTTGTTACTATTTAACTCAGTTGTATGCTAAAATGCTGTGTCATTTTGGCCTTCAGAAGGCTATATGTACTTAATGTACGCATCAAAGTTGAGTATAAAGCATTATGTAGTTTGATGGAATGCTCCCCCCCCTTTCCCCATCCCCGATATGGAGATGAGGTACCAGGAGGGTTCCAGGCCTGTGTCTCCTCTCGAGTTCAGAAACAAGGGCTCAGGGGTCCCTCGTAAAAGTGTATTTAATAAGCAGTTCTCCACAGAAAGAAAGTGGCTGTCTCTTCTCCTTTCCCTCCTCTTTTGCTGTTTTTGAGTTAATTGACATCCCTTGCTGAACTGTGTGACCTTCCCAATTGCACCCTAAAAGCATGTTTAATTGAGCTCACCTTGAGAAAGGGCTTGGATAGGCCCAGGGCAGGGGGCCTGGTGTGTGTTAACCCCAGACTGACCTGCAGAGTCGCAAGGACCACTACTTCCACAGGATGGGAGCCCTGCACTTATGTCAGCCTGGTCCCATACCACTCTGTCCAAGTCCTGCAGTTCTCGGTTGTCAGCAAGGACTTTATAAGAGCGCACAGATCCATTCCTGGTTCAATGGCCTTTGCATTACCAAGTGCATTTTGTCTTTAAGATTTTGTTTCCTCACAAATTGGCTAGTTTGAGGGTCTTCAAATTCAATGGGCCCCATTTTTTGGTGTTTCAATGGTTGGTAATTTGAATACTTGAATAAGAATCTTGAAGAGAATTATGCACTCATGATTTGAAGCAAGACTGGGAACAATTTCTGCATCAAATGTGCTCTAAGATGTGTCAGATGCTGCACAGCTTCGCATTGGAACATTCTGATCTGAATTCGGTCACCATTAAACCGAACATATTATTAGGCCTATTATGTAATAGCCATGGAGGAGTACAGCTTGGCGTGCTGGAATGTATTGCAAGTCTGTTAGCTTGCAATTAATCCCACTGGGTGAAGTTATTTTCAGTCCTATAGCACATATATATTGTATAACAAATATGCATTATACATCCACAAAGTGTGTGTCTGTGTCTGTGTGTTTAATTCATGTATTTATGTATTTACATGGAAAAAAATTAACTTTCTGCTCTGATGGTATGGTAAAATAGTATAGTTTAACTACTCTGGCAATTAACATGTGTCAATATGAAAAAATCACTTGAACTCAAACCCGAGCAGCGGCTTGGGCGAGGGAAAGATAAGGGCCCATTATGGCTGAGAAAATGTGGAGAATGTGCTGATAAACCTGTGTGGAGCGGCTCATAATTGCACTTCACTTCTGATCTTCCTGGGTTCGGGGGGGTGCAAGGTGGCCTCAGGGGTTCAGTTGATGCTGGTCCTCAGGCGCTGCGATATGACCCAGACTACTCCTCCGCCATGCCCAAAATGCCTCTTTTTTTTGTGTGTGTGTGTCTGGGCAGCCTGCAGACTAGGGGCGCATGTAACGTGATCTATAGCCCCCGCCCTCCTCTCCGTATCTCTCCCGGCTCTGACTGCTGATCAAAGCGTTGGCACAGGTTCCCCTCCCAGAGCAGCGTGGGCTCAGGGCTCAGGGCTCAGGGCTGCTGTGATATGAGCAGTCAGAGTGAATATAATCCCGGTGATTCATGGTCCTCGCTGCCTCATTGCGCGCTCAAACACAAGCCGCCACCCCCGATTGCCGGGGGGGGGGGGATTACGACGAGCGCTACGACGGTCGACTATGATTGGTGTTGGGCCGCCACTATCGCCACCGTCGCGTTGCGCCCCTCAGGCGAAGGGCTGGCGGACGGATGGACGGGCCCCGGCACACCCTCCCACCCCCCGTCTGCGTGGTGCGTTCTGGGGGGGGAACACCTGGGGTTTCAATCTGAGATGGCCTGGAATCTCCATGTGCCGTCGGTCCTCGCAAATTACACATACCGTTCCCCCCGCTGCCAGACCGGGTTTACTTGGGTGCACGGGTGGGGTGGGGTGGGGTGCCGGCGGGGGGGTGGGGGGTAGGGAGGGTACAGACGCTTGATAGTGTAGATTTATGTTGCCGTCAGGCCAAATGGTTGCTGTGTTATTGAAAAAGCAGATGTCCGGAGTGAATTGAGTTCAGATACGGGGAGTTTGTGCACAGCACCAACACCTGCAGCGACTCTCTCTCTCTCTCTCTCCAGCCCCTAGCGGAGAGGGGAAGGCCTTCACTGCACTCTGAGAAGTGGCCCTGCTAAAGGGAAGATTAAATCTTTGACCCGTCTACCATTTTTTTTTTTTTTTTTTTTTTTTTTAAATTGCAACTTGACCCAAAGGTGCACAATTTACACTTCAGTGTAATTTATGTAACACTAGAAGTCGTTTTCCCCCAAAATAGCAAGCCAACAATAATTTCTGGCCCGTGTGATTAATACTAATGAGGAGAGGAAAGGTCAAAGTTTATCGTATTTCCAGATGGTCCTTTTCTGGAACTTGACGTGGTTATTTTTGGACGCGACTCCTTGTAAGTTATGTCCATTATTTTTTTTTTTTTTTGGTTTTCGCTTTCTAAGTTCCCCTCGCAGCTCGTAAACGTTGCGTGGTTTCTGGTTTCTGCCCGAGTTTTTTCGCGGGGTCTCTCTCGCGCCCTTCTTCGGGGTAAGCCGTCGATCCCAAAGAGCAACTGGGGCCGTGGCTCAGCTGCGGAGCCCTGTGGGGGGGGGGGGGAACAAAAAACCTACGAAGAACACCTGGTGTCTCCGGTGAGCTGGTAATCGCACCTCAGAGGGCTGCGCGTGGGGCTGCTGTTACCATTTTCACTGCCACCCCCCATTTTCTTGGTTCCCCTCCTCCTCCTTCTCCGTCCGTATTTTTTCTGTTTCATTGGCATGACATAATGCCGTGTTAACCAAAGCGGAGGTGACAAAACAACAAGCGGGCACGCAAAAGCGCTCATTCCATCCTCCTTAGCCAATCGGCCGCTCTCGTTATCGCCCCCTCCCAAATACAGCGGTGGCGTCGGCCGGATTAGAGGGTGCTTCTCGGTCCCAGGTGTCCCGAAACGCTGGAGGGGGGCTCGGTTCACAGCAGGGCTCAGATCTTGGCAGGATGTCAGGGGGCCAGCCTGGTTGAAGTTTGAGGAGGTGGGGGGGGGGCGTGTGGGGGGGGAAGCGAAAGAAGAAAGTCGGGCTTAATAACACGCTCTCGATTTTTACTTTGGCACCCGCCGTACCCTCTGGGGAAACCCTAAAACTATCAAGATACTGCAATCCATCATCGGGAGGTGGGCGCTGGCAGCTCATTTTAAGTGGAGCAGCTGTGACATATATTATTCTCTAATCATCCTTTCAGGTTATGCAGAAGAAGAAAAGAAAGAAAAAAAAATTACATGGCTGTTTCACACCGGCTGCAGATACCAGTTAGCTCCGCACCAATGGTGGAACTGCTCCTGCCGGTTCACTGCATTGACCACCGATAAGCCCCTCCCACAAGCCATTCTCCTCGTTATGACATCATCAGTGTGCGACCGTTTAGAAAAAAACTTCACTTCAGCACCAGTACTGCTGAAGGTGAAGCGGGCTGCTTTGTCTTCACCGTTTTTGTGAGTCTTGAATGTGAGTTTGCCTTTCTCTACCTGCATGCCAGTCTTTTTCCCTTTTCGTAGACAATCTTTATTTGACAATGTTCACTGCATGTACCTTGGTATTTCTTGGACTGCGAACAGGCCAGCTTTTTAGATTACTTACAATAGACTGCAGTAAACCTATCAAACATATCAGCTTTCGTGGGAAGAAAAAATACATAGAGAAATTATATTCTTAAAAAAAGAAAGAAAATATAAAAATCTGAACACCTGGCATAATTAAACAAAAGAATACATTTCTATGCAGCATATACGTTCATTTGACAGGGTTTATTGTTAAATAACTTTAATCATACAGGGCAGGGGATGCATGGATTCATTCACGTGAACCTCATTCTCATAAGCAGATGGAGATACATGGTTGTACAGAGACCACATTGCCCAGAACAGGTCAAGTGATAAATGCAACCGTGCAGGTATTTTTTTATTTTTTCCATTGAATAGATGTTACCTGCTCATTCAGCCTGTTGGAATAGGGAGGGGGCCTGAGAAAGAGAGAGAGCACCTCTCTTCACCTGAAATGGGAGGGAGGCAGGCAATGCATCACAAACTGCGGTCTGGTCCATCCTTGAGTAAAGGCCGTATAAGATAGGAAATGAACACATGCAACAACTGCAGCATTTAGTTGACACACTGAATATGTGTTTTATACAATGGCCTACAGGCCAGCAAAACACCTCACCGGTACCTTAAGTGGACACTGGAACGGCAGGTTATTCTGTGTCAGGTCGACCAAAGCTTTCTTTGAACAGGTAGTTATCGTGTGCATGCTTTTGTTTTTTTGTATTCTTTGGCAATGGAGGGTAAACAATCAAGTATGATTATTCTTGACTTCAATGGGCTAATTACGGATCAAATGCAATTATGGATTTTAGAAAACACTTGGAACACGAGTCACCCCTAAATGTGCGAAAATGTTCCTCTGCCTCCCTTTAATTAAATCTGTATTGTGGGGGTTGTAATAATGATAATCTGTTATAATGATGATTGCACATTATCCCGCGTTTCATAAAGGCATCGCTTTTTGATTTAGATCTGATGTCTTATGTAAATTGCTGTTAATACGCTCATAAAAGGAACTTGGGATTGTTCTGTGTTATTTGCTGATCCGCATGGCAGTAGCTTCTCGGTGAAAGGTGGCCAACGTAGCGCCTTTGAGCCAAGATGGCTTCTCAGTGAAAGGTGGCCAACGTCATGTCACAGCGCCTTTGAACCAAGATGGCTTCGCAGGTGAGGATTTTTTAGACAACAGCAGAGTTCTTCTCAAGCTGATTCTTTGGCAAACAAATGTCTTTGGACACGATTTCCTACCGTCTGCCCCTCTGCCAGAACATGTTAGGCCATTGGTTATGTTCTTTTATTGATTTTTTGTTTTCGTTTTTGGTTTAATTTCTTTATTTGACTGTTGCCTCTTGCATGCTCTGGCTCTAATGAGCTCCTGAAAGCATGCATGCTGTCAGTCGAGGAATGTGTTCTCTGCCCTGTATAGATGCTTTTTTTTCTTTCTTTTTTTGGAGGGGGAGGGGGGCTGTGGTGGAGAGGGAAGGAGCTTAATCTTCAAACACTCCGTTTAACTTTCCAGACTTTTCCTTTGGGTTCACCAATAAACATTGTTCCACGGGAGGTGATGATAGTTGAGGTGTGCTCCAGCAAACCTCCTGCTCCTGGAAATCTGCTTTAACCAGTGTGTGTGGAGGGGGGGGGGGGGGAGGTCGGTGGGGGCTGGGGGCTGCTGTCACGGACTGCATCTCCTTGGCCTCCTTATTCTGAAAATTGGCAGAAAACCCTACTGAGGGATCTTGGGTGTGTGGGGTTCCTGTCCTTAAGGTCGTGTGGAGATGAGGGGGCAGTTAACGATGTGTTCTGTTTTTTTAAACCCAGTCTCTCTCGCTTCAGATCCTCTCCATGGCCTGTTCCTTTGGCCGCTCTCAATGAGCCTTTATGCCCTAGTGCTCAGGCGCCAGCCTCTGTATCGCCTATTAAAGCTGTCAGGCCCAAAATTCTAATTGGCGAGAAACTTCCGGAATGTTGTTCACAAGTGGGGAAAGGTGCTTTTATTGCTCTTGTGGAATGGAGCCAGCAAACAACATTCCGTTCATTGGAACACTCACAGTTTCAAATTCTAATTTGGTAATTAAGCAACCTGTGCGTTGATGTAGCCATTGCCTAAAACACCAGGGCAGGGTAATTATGAATGGGGTGACAATTGCAGTTTTTCAAAGGTGAGATCACCCACCTATCTACACGTGGGAATTGCGTGCTCTGTGTGTGTGTGCCAGTGTTTCAGCACTGATAAACAGTAAACGGTAGTTCCTCTGTGACTTTGAGGTGATCGTGTTTCTCGTGGTGGAGAATGTGGCATGCGTGTCCAAGTGACCGATAACGAGCTGAAACCCTGGACCCCGTGGGTGGGGGCTTGACCAGTTTGACCTTCACACCGAGGATCGTTGACCTCCAGGATTGCTCGGGTTTCTCTTGGAAAGCGGTTGATCGCTCGGGGATATCCGGGCCTTCTCCCTCTGTCTGACCTGCGCCCTCCTTCCTCGTACTGCGGTGGTGGGCGAAGACAGATGTTCACCGTAACCGTGGCCACCAGGCTTCCTCCTGCGGCCATGATCAGCAGCTGCTCTGCTCTCTGTACCGAGCTAGACCCTCACTACACCACACCTTCCTCACATTACCAAGACCAAAATACACGCCTACTGCACTATAGCTGCTGTTGGGTTTTCAGGACCTGTTCTGTCTGCTGTTTGTTCTGCCGGTGTCCGCCAGTTAATCTTCTGATGCAACCATAACGGTTCTTCTGCCAACGGATACCATGACTGTTTCCAGTTCGTGTGCCGTAAATGACTGCGACTGCGCTGGTTCTGTTGAAGTGAGACTGCGACTACTTTCACGACTGTTCTGGTTTTCCCTGATGTTGGAGATCTTGATCGTGCAAGTTCTCCTGGTTGTGATGGCCATAAACTAAACTAACCCTGACCCTAACTCTCATTAGCACAATTCTTCAGCCGGGCAGGTAGATCTAATGCGAGAAATCAGCTGGTTGAGTTCTTGGTAGAAGGGACTTTTTCTGACCCTTCTACATTCCACCTATGGAAATTAGACTGTGACTGTACTTGTTCTTCTGGTCATAGAAGCCATAACTGAACCACTCTTTTTTTTCCCTCTGCTGATGCAGCTTGACAGTTTCTGCTCATGGTGAAAGTGGCCACACCACTTCCTTTGCCTGTGGAGTCCTCGACCACAGCAGTCCTTCTGCTAACGGACACGTGACCCCTGAACCTCCCTCTGCGGGACAGAGAACCCCAAAAGCTCCGCTGTGGGGATCAGCGATCGCTCTGTCCTGCTCTGCTGTTCTTTCGGACACGTTGACCGCACTGTGACACCCTTAAACGTGACCTCTCCTTCTCTCCAGATACTGCGTCTGGACTGCAGAATTAGTCTCCTTTTCCCCTTGTCGTTCATCTTTAATGGCCTCTGTGAGAACGTGGTGTGATTTAACTCTGCACTCTCTCGTTGTGCTCTCTGTCTCTTGGCAGCTGTGTTCAGTTCTCTGCGCTGCTTGTGGTGTCGACTGATGTGTACTTAGTAATTATATATGCATGTTGAACGTTCATCCTTAACTGTGCCCGGATTCTTGTCTTCTCCGAGGAACATTCTGTCATTTCAGTTACTGGTCTATTAGTCCGATGCTGAAAACGTGATGCGTGTGCTAAACAACAACGTGAGCTGAATGCAGCCGAAACAATTTGCATTTGAATGTCCTAAAATTAACTGCCTGAAATGATGTCATTTCTTATGAAGATAGTTAGGAACAAGCAATCCATTTTCTAAAGTCTCTCTGTTCTGACTCCACAGAGGTGAATGAACAGCAAAACAAGGAGCCCATTAACCATCATCACTAAAGAAAGGACCAGAGCTCCCCTTATTATTATTGTTTTTGACTATTTGTACTGTGTAACGTGCAGTGGATTAGCTGACATGACTGGTAGAAAATCATTTTTGTCAGCTGTGGTAAATATAGACTGTGTCTTTTTACAGTGCTCTCTTGTTTCTATTGTCTGTCTTGTAATCCTCTACCAGGATTAACTGAGACTGTGTATGTGATTTTAGCACTTAGGTAATTGGCTTTTTATGTGCTGGGAGGGTGTGGCACTCTGCGTGTGGCGTTGTATAAAGGTGACAGAAATGCCCACAAGGGACTTGAGCACGTGCGCGGTGTAGTGGGTGTGGGGTGCGGTGTGGGGTGTGCATCCGCATCCGACAGGCCCGATCGACAGAGATGTGCCACTCCCCCCCCCCCGAAAAAGTAACAATGAATTTTAACAGGCACACGGGTCAGCTTCGAGATGGCCCGGCCGGGCTGCAGGTCAAGTCCTGTAAAAAAATTTACAAGACCTTTTACAAGCACTTGAGTCTCGTTAGTAACAATGCTGGCGGTTCGCTTCTCCCCGTTAAAGTGACATGGGTGTAATGACCGGGCAGAGTCGATGGGCAGCCACGCTGGGGGGGGGGGGGAGACCCTTCTGGACAGAGTCTGGGACTGGGGCTGCTAGGCCTGCACATTGTCAGGAAGGAAAATGGGGGGGGGGGGGGGGGGGGGGGAATGAAATTGTCTTTCTTTGCCCAACCAACAGGTTAGAGAGATTGTCTGTGGGGAGATTCCGCGGGGCTGAGCCTCCTCGCCTGAATAGCAGGATAAGGTGTGCTTTGTCTCAGACACAGCCACGAGCGACTCAAATCCAGAATTCAGGGGGATGCAGGGCCTCATCGCCCGAGCACGCTGCCGCTGCCAGGGCTTGTCGCAGAGCGCAGAGCGCAGAGCGCAGAGAGCTCTCATTACCTGTCACGCAGATAAATGAGACTGGGGGGGGGGCGTGGGGCGGGGGTAGAGCGCGTCGCTGGTATGCGTGTGTGTGTGCGTGTGTGTGTGTGTGTCGGGCTGCGCCGGACACGTGAAGACGTCTGTCTCCTGAGTACGGGTCCCCTATGCAGACACACTCACGCACGTGTGTGTGCGCGCACACGCACACGTACACGGACACATGCAGACTTTTTGCATGCACACATGCACACACAAACACCCCACACACACTCATGTACATAAATGCGCGTGTGCACATGTATACATGTGCAAATGCACAGATGTGCATTCGCACTTTCTAATAGACACACAAACCCATACATGCGTGCACACACACACACACACACACACACACACACACACACACACACACACACACATACATACATACAGACATAAGTATAAGCATACGCACATAACACATCCACGCAAGGATGTGCAGGGGTCCATTCACAGGGTCAGAAGCCAGACGTATGCTTTCACTTGAGATGGCCGCTGGTATCTCGCGCTCTCTCGCTCTCGTACACAAATGTAGAACCATACTCATCTTTTACTCTCTCGCAGAAACCACTCTCCTACCCTTTGTTTAATTTCCGAACAGAACTGTTCTGAGGATAACTCCGAATGAGTTATGAGATGCAGCACAAAGTTTTACAGGTTGAAATTTGATGATTATTGCCGCTTCATTGATTTTTATCAGGAAGAACATCTGTTTTTTGTGTCTGTTGGTTCTGTTCTCAGGATTGAGGACCATATTCTTTTCGTCACAAAAAAAAGACTTAAGAAAGAATATAGTTCTCAATCCTGAGAGCAGAACTAACAGCCACAAAAAAAACAGATGTTCTTCCTGATAAAATCAATGAAACGGCAATAATCATCGTATTTCAACTTGTAAAACTTTGTGCTGTATCTCATAACTCATTCGGAGTTATCCTCAGAACTTTTTTTCTTGCCTTGTAGGCTAATCCTTTTATTGACTTTCCACACCGGTCTTGCGTTGCTATGGCGCACGTGTAGGCATGTGCCTGTAGTGTAGATGTAAGCACTATGCATTTGCTTTACTGACGTGTATAAATAAATCAAACTTAGGAAAAGCCTCCTGAGGAATGAAGCAAGATGGAGGTCAGCAGGACCCTCATCCTGGCCCCACGCCGTCCGTCAGGTGAAGGTCCAGCCGTTCGTGGGAGAGACCGAAAAATCTAGAGCCTTAAGTGGTCACAGAGTGAGCTGCTCCAGCCAAGTGACATCACTGCTTTCATCTCTCCAGCCGCGGATAAAAAGTTGACCGGCTGTCGGGGAGGTCAGATTTCAAACGGGACGGCTGAAACAACAGCGGAGGCTGAACATCAAAGGCCAGCCCATGCACAGGAACGGGGTGTGGGGGGGTGGGGGGGTGGGGGGGGGGGGCGGGCGTCATCTTCCTCGGCCCTAATCTGTGACTTGTCTGCTTGGAATGGAAGCGCGTTGCAGTTTCGATTAGCAGAAGCTGTGTAAGGGAGGAATCTTTTGGCAACGGTCGAGATTAGGAAGTTGAGTTATTTTGCTTTCGTTTTTTTTTTGTTTTGGGGGGGCTCCAGACGGTTTTGAGTCTGATTTGGTTGTTCAGTCGGTATCCTTTGTGAAATAAATTTTCACCAGACAGGCTCTTTAACTGGCCCTGAGTTTAGTGTGCATCTGCTGGCCTCAGCAGCCATACCACCCTGTACCCTTCTCATGGCTAACTGCTGAAGCTAAGCAGCCATACCACCCTGTACCCTTCTCATGTCAAACTGCTGAAGCTAAGCAGCCATACCACCCTGTACCCTTCTCATATAACTTCTGAAGCTAAGTAGGGTTTAGCTTGTTGAGTACTTGGATAGGCCTCCAGCTACTGATGGACAAGTGGACGCACTCTTCCCATTGGACAAAAGAGAAATCCAGTGCCCCACAACAGTGACGAAGGCCCTGTGCTGTAGAAGGATCTTTCAGATGAGCCCTTTAAACGGATGTCCCGACTCACTGTGGTTGTTAAAGATCTCATGGGGTTCTTGTCCTGATCAAATTCCTATGAAGCTGGCTTCCTGCGCCTGGCCACCTAACAATACCCCTTAAAGCAAGCCAGCTCCACCATCCCTTGTGCTCCCTACCCACTTTGATTCCACAAGTCCTCACTGCCAGTGAGACTTAAGTTCTCAGTTGACCTACCTGGTTCAACAAAGGTAAAAGCAAATGATTAAAAAACAAAGCTTCACCTTCACCCCCACCTCCAGGCAGCTCCCCTGACCCTGCTCTTATGTTGGTCTTTCCAGACTCCCTCCCTTCCCCAGCTCAGTTCAGCATTCCTGTTTGCTGTTTTTTTGTTTCTGAAGCAGGACACCTAGGCAACCGTCTCCCGTCCTCCTGCCCCCTCATCTGTCGTGAGTCCCCCCCCCCCCCCCCCCCCCCCCCCCCCCCCCCCCCCTTCCTCTAACGGCAGTGAAATAATGTTCCGGCCCGAATGCCAGCGGGACACTGGGGCTCATTTAATTCCATTCGTCAAGGTGAAATCTGAAAAGGTGGTTTTTGTGTTATGGTGGACGGATGAGTGGTAAGACTGATGGTAAACCCATTCCTTACAGCGTGTGCATCTCAGCTCGGTCTTAAAGATCCGGCTGGCTGATGGGTGGACTCATCCTGTTAACTACTGTTCCTGTGTGTGCGCGCACGGGCCCAATGGTGAGGTATGGAATCTGGACCATGCCAGAGTCTACTGCGCAATTAGCTGCAGCGCTACCCTGGGCAGGAAGGATTCAGTTGGCCGGGATGAGCATGTCTCGTTGCTCACCAGTGACCCCTGCAGGTCAGTTGGGTAACTCACAATCTCCTTCATCAGGCAGCACAAAGAAGTGTCTTCCTCTGACTCATGTCTGTTCATGATCAACTCTGAGGTCTGCAGTGTGAAAAGAAAACATTGCCTTGACATCTGGGAGAAAGCACCTTCCTTTCCCTGCTCTCCGGAATTGATTGTGGAGCTTTATAGAAATGAACGTGGCTGGCGAGTGATTGGTGACAGAAAATAAGAAGGAAAAAGTAGGGAAAATCATAAAAAAATGAAGCTGCTGTCAGTGGAGGGTAGAGGGGATTTAAAAATCACCTTACCTTAATCCTTAAAATCAGCAACCATTTCAGGCCCATGGAACAAGGTGATGTGAGTTAAATGTGTGATCAGTTTAGTAACAAGTCAAAACCAGCAGGCCCCGTGGCTCTCTGGGAGTAAGGGTCGAAGATCGCTGACCTAGACTGACACCTACATGACCAGTCAAAACCCTAAGGCTAATGCACAATAATGTGTGTACTAGCCCTGGTTTTGAAACAAGGCTAATACACACATTGTGTTTCAACTGGAATCTTCAAAAACTGTCAACTAGAATCTTTGAAGACTCTACTAGAAAACTAGACTCTACTGCAAACTAGAAAATTGACACTTCATAGGAAACTAGTTGACCGTTTGTGTGCGCTACACACTGAGATCGTACAGCACCTTAACTTGTGTAGCGTGTTTGGTGCGTAAGAGTAATAATGACCGTGACTTCTTCTGTATACCTGTGAGCTGCAAGGGAACTTCTGGTGGTTTTAGAATTTTTTTTTCCACCCAATCCTGAGAAGGTGGGACACCTTACAATTCTCAGAATTCAAAACAACTTTGTGTGCCATTATTGTGCCATATATCGCTATGGATTGTCATCTATAGTGATATATGCACTAGGCATTCGACACAGAGGTATTAGAATGACGGGAAGTTCTTTCTAGCGGTTTCTATATCTAATGTAGAGAATAATGAATGCAGTTTACAGGAGCAGCAGGTCCTGAAAACAGGGGGTATAAATCTTGAGCTGAATGTTGACTGTTCAGTATACAGTATACAGCCATACCACCATGCACTCTGCTCCTGCCGACTGGCTGAAGCTAAGCAAGTGTGGGCTTAGTACTTGGATGGGAGACCACCAGGGAATACTGAGTTGCTGCTGGAAGTGGTGTTGATGGGCCAGCAGGGGGCAATCTTCCCTCTGGTCAAATAAACCCCAATGCCCCAGTGCAGTGACGGGGGGACACTGTGCTGTAGGAGATGCCGCCTTTCGGATGAGACGTCAAACTGAGGTCCTGACTCACTGTGGTCATTAAAGATCCCATGACACTATTCGCAAAGAGTAGGGGGTTCCCCGGTGTCCTGGCTAAAATCCCAGATCTGGCTCTCACAAAAACTTGCCACCTAATCATCCCCTGATTCAAACTGGCAAAAAAAAATGTCCTCTCCCTCCAGTGGAGCTGCTCAGTGGCCAACAATAGAGGATTGTGGTTGTACTAGGCAGCTCCCAGGTGTGAATGTGCATGAGTGTGAAGCAGGGCATTCCTTCAAAAGAGCATCCGTGCTCAGCGAACCTACCCTGGGTAAATAAAAGGTTAAATAAAAAATATACAATGGCATAAATGACTGAGAAGATCAGCCCTACTGTACTTTCAGCGTTGTATGTCTTGTATATACAACCACATCTTGTTTCATATGGCTACAGCTATCCATTTTAGTCCCATCTTTTATGACCACATTGCTTTGTATTTAAGATGCTATAAAATGGCAAAAAAAGAGTATAATTTCAACAAGATGTGTTTTGGAAAATGCGCTCCACATGTGAGAGGAAGTTAAGCGAATTAGTGCTTGTCTTAAGTTCACATTATGTTAAGTGTCAGAGTCTCAGAAATGCATTATGTCACAAGTCCATTTTGAAGAGAAGGGGGAGGATCAATACACTCCTTAAGCCAGAGGTGTTCAATTTTATCCAAAAAGGGGCGATGTCGGTGATGTGTTGAAGCCCAGCACTAGGACACCTGATTCTACTTATTAACTAATGACGGTCTTCAATCACGACCTTGATAAGCAGAGCCAGGTGTCTTAGAGCTAGGCTAAAACAAAAACCTGCATACACACCAGCCCTTTTTGGTTAAGATTGGACAACCCTGCCTTAAACGATATCATCAGACTTAAAGCATGTAAAAATAGATGCTTAGATACCACAGAAAAGAACTTGAATAAAGAACTCTGCCGCAGGAAATCCCAAAGGGTGTAGCTTTTATCCTGAAAAGCTGAAGTGTTCAAATTGTATTTTTACGGGCATGTCAATGTTTGTTTCATATTATAAATGTGACATACCTCGAAACATTGAATGATTTAATGAAGTGGCAGATGTCAGATGTTTTTTGAGAGTCTGTGCAAGTAGTTCAAACCTATTTTCAGTACAGTAGAGCTAATATAGAGTTTAGTTATTTCGTAACTACCAACTTCTGGAGACAAAATCTCACTGTGCAAACTACTTCTCCTGATCCAGAAGACCAATTTTTTGGTTTTAACAAAGATGATGGATAATAAACAAGATAGTAATGTTGTAATGCAAGTTAGTGGAAAACAGAGTCTGCATTTTATAGTAAGATTGTTGTCTGTCCAGGAACTCTATAGATGATTAAATAAAACAGTGTTAATATATGAATACGCAGACATGAAGTAAAGCAGTGACAGCTGGCTTGACGTGTTTGCTGTGTAAGAAAATGTGACAGGATTTTATTTATTTATTTATTTTTTTTGAATCATCAAGTTTTTAAATCTGGCAAGGTAACGAGGAACCACCACGAGGAAGCACCATGTAAGAAACGGTTATGGTCACACTTTATATTCTGGTCTAAAAAAATAGCATATTGGACACATTTGTGTGCAAATGTCCGTCTGTGCACATCTCGAAGGTTCCGTCTCACATCGTGGGCGTTCAGTGCAGATCGCTTCATCTCGGGGGGTGTCCCGAAAGTGGTTGTTCAGCTGCAGCTTTAAATTTTATAGAATTTGTCTTGTGTGTTTCCTGTTCAACTGCCTGCACCCCCCTTCGAGGAAGCTCTGTAACATTTCTGTTGAAATATGACTTTTTTTTCCAAATGGTTTTTGGCTCTGTAGTTTGACTTCAAATGAGGCTGTTCAGTTCACAATCAACCCCTGAGGGGGACGGTGTACCCCGACTGTGAAAAAGAGGTAGCCCCCCCCTCTCCTCCCCTCTCCTCCCCTCCCCAATGAGAGACACTTTGAGGAAAAACGCTTAAAAGATTAATTGCCCAGAGCTATTCATGGATAGTGTTGTGGAGAATGATTGTCAAGAGTTGTGAAGGAAAAGTGTCGTCAAGTGTAATCGTTAGAGTTGCTCAGGAAAGGTTCCGTGAAGAATAACCGTGATAGCCGTTCGGCGAAAGAAGCGGAAAATCATTGCCAAGAGATGTTCTTGGAAAGTGTTGTCAAGAATAATCCTTTGATTCATTAAGGAACGGAGTTCTAGAAAGAATAATTCTCAGCGCTGTTAAGGAAGGATGTGAATATTGTGTGGGCTGTTTAGGAAAATTTTGTGGAGAGCGCCTGTTCATTTATAAATCCTCATGCAGTAAATCCTCCCGTTGTAAGTCATTTAAGCGAAGTTGCTTTCCCTGCTCTGCTGGGGGACCTTGTCATTTTCTCCAACTTAATTTTGCTCAGTAAAATTAAGATTTTGTGTTTCGATAATGGGGGTGGAAAAATAATCTGACATTTTGAGTGATGGCACATCAGGCATTAATTGGATGAACGTACGCCGATGATGAGTCAGCAGCGTGTAATAGCGATGTCTCTGTGCAGACACGCCCTGGCTTGCCGAGCGGTTAATCATTGCTTTGTCGCACAGCCATTGAGCACGAAGGGCGCTTGGCAGCTAATCTCAGAATGTTTTATATGTATCCTGTAAAATTCATTAAAAAGTCTGCTGGACTACCGAATGTATCGGTTTGAAAAATGAAAGCCGTAATTAAAGGCTCAAACTCAAATAGGAACGAAGCAAAAACATGAATAAAGGATCTGAGTAGAGGGGATAAATCTTCTCAGCTAAAGCTTTCTCACTGTTGAATTTTGAAACATCCATCACTGTGTTTGCTCTCCTTGTGTGAACCCCGTTATCACTATCTTTGTTTGGTCTTTTTTGTTTTTATTGTTGTTGTTTCGGTTATCGTGTGCTTAAATCTCGGTATGCACTCTTGTCAGATTTCGTTTCACACAGGATTCTGTTTCTGGGTGCAGAACGTCTAAAATTTGGGGCCCAGCTGACAGACGTCAACCTAAAATGTCGCCCGTGACCCGCTTTGTGGTTTGTAGTTTTTATGGATCACAGATAGGTTGTGGTTCAGCATGCAGCCACTTGTAAATGAGACCTGTGTGTAGCTCCTTCTGTAATCCTTGTAAGCACTATTTTTTTTTGTTGTCGTTGCCCTTGCCCAAAACCAGATCTTCACACAGCGTGCGGAACCATTCCACCGGCACCTGCATCCGTCTCTTCAGCTCGCTCAGGAGGTCTTTGACGAAATATTCCCACGGTCCCATCACGCTGGACGCGGAGCTCGCCGATTTCTGCATGAGCGCGTCGGACAGAATGCAGGAACGATCCTCTAGGTCTTCCCGCCATCGGCCCCAGAGCTCAGCGGGACAGCGGCGGAAAGTTCCAGATCGGGCGTTTTGCGGCTGTGACCTCGGCAGTTTAGAGGGCAGCGCAGACAGGGGGTGCCCGGGAAAGCGCGTTTTGGGAGTGGGGGGCGGGGGGCTTGACAAATGGAGTCCCAGTGCCCTCAGTGATCCCATGCTGGGTAACCTCTGCTGAGGACATCTGCCCCCCCCAGTCCTGTTCACTGATTGACTAAACAGAGGACGAGGCTCAGGACGTGACTGCTTTCCCCACACCCCAGCGATGCTGCTGTCGGCAGTGGCCCCCTAGCCGAGCTTGGGTTGGGTTGCCCAGTTGAGTCAGAACAGTGCCCATAGTGGCGGGGTTGTCATTTGGGGTTTTGAACACACTTTGTTACTTGCTGACTTGCAAAACACTGACTGTGCAATGGAGCTGGATGAGAACTTTAAATGTGTGGGGGGAAAAAAATGGAGAGGAAGCATTGATACGTGCTTATCCATTCATCTAAAATTATGAAGTGGATTCTGTAAAATATGACACAGATTCGTGAGCTCTTAACCTGCTTTTCGGTGGATCATTCTGGTTTCTGATAGCTGATTATCACAGATAATCCTTCTTATTTTACAGTGTCAGGACTCAGCTGCAAGCTTCCATTACCGCTATCTGTATATTAGCATTCCAGACAAGCAGCCAGTGCATGCCTTTGCTCAGTTGTTAATGCATGACCACCCAGGTGCAGTCGAGGCAGTTTTTATACTGCCAGTAGTAGTGAACCTTGCGCAACGGTGGGGAATTACATAAAAAAAGAAAGAAATATGGACAGATGACACAGATGTCAATGTGCAGTGAAAGTTGGATGCTTATAATAACCCCATAATCAGTCCCAATCTTAGTCATAGCCAAACAGGGGGGTGTTTCACCATGGGGGGGAGATCAGTACTGATCTGGACTTAATTGCCAAGCTGGTGTGTTAAGGCGTAGATTAAGCCAAGTGTTGACTGGTGAGCCTTCGCCGCCTGCTCCTCTTTGGCACTGCGGCCAATAAGGAAGCCTCTTGTTGTTGTTTTACAGAATTTGTGTTTTTAAGGGTTCTGGCATGTCTTTAAGGCCAGCCATTCTTCACTGAGGTGAGGTCCGGTCATCGCTTCCAGAACGTTAAAAAAAAAGAGCGAAAGATATGTCCTGTGGTTTAGTATTTCTGCAGTCCAGCGTCACACCATCACACTCAAATATTATTCTTCTTGGAGAGGGGAAATGAAGAACCGTTTGAGAGAGATGGGGAAAATTTGGGGAATGTTGTTTGATGAAGCCGTTCTGCACCGTGGAGCTGAGGGAGACACCGAGCTGGGATTCAGGGGACAACGAGTTCAGTCTGCCATGGCCGTCTGTCAGCTGGGGAACACCCCCAATACACACACACACTGCGGGCATACACGCATACTGTACACACACAGTTATTCAGCCATGCACATTCTCATATAGACACACACAGGCACACATTCAGACATGCACGCCCGTATGCTAACACACGCCCACACATTATACACTCGTTACTATTATAATCATTATTATTATTGGTATTGCAAACATGGCACGTAAAGTACAATATCAAAAGAGCAGCAGGAAGATCTTATGCTGCTAAAACGAGTTGCCCAAAAGGGTTGGTAGACATTGATTGATTTATTGATTTGTTCTCTTGCTACCAGGCTGCAAAAACTGCCTCACAAATTCCCCCCTCCCAAAAAGACATCTCTATGACATATCTATCTCTTAGATAAAACTTAAAGAGGTCTCTGTAATCGCGATGTCCAACTAGGCTGCCCAAAGGGGTAGGGATTGTGTGGAAATGTATATACAGTGTGTCTTTGAGATCTTCCAGGGGGAGTCCAGTTTTATGGTCACTCCCATGCTCCAGTTACCATTGGTCCCTTTGATGAGGTCACAAGGCCACAGACTGGTACCAGGGGTATCTCAGGCCCAAGGTAGACCTGAAAGCTGACTGGTTACAGTCTCTGGTTTTATTACCCTGTCAATTAGAATCTGTGGATAGTTCTGTACTGTGTGTTCTTGCTAGCCCTTAAATGCTGTCATCTTCATTTTATAACTGCCAATTTGTACAAAGTATCCAAAGTATCTACATTGATTCCATTGCATTGCATTGCATAGAATAGATTATAGATTATATCTCTAATTGAGAGTGACTTTCTAAGTGGAAAAAATCAGTGTGTCGGATCAGTGAATGCTGAAATGCAGCGGTACCAGAGGGAAGCAGAGATGATTCCTTCTTCATTACCCTGGAAGTGTGAAAACATACCTGCCAGTGTTGCGTTGCATTTTTTGCCAGGTGATTTTCGGAGTCGCCGTTGGTGAATTCCCACGGTCGGAGGCGAGGAGATCGGGGGGGGGCGGGGGAGTGGAGGCCTGGGGAGTGAGTTATGGTGCCGGGCGCAGGCGGCGCGGATCGACGGGCGTAAATCAGCTGGGCCTTTTTGCCGGGTGGTGCGCCTCTGCTGCGCTAGGCCCGGGGGGTCAGAGGGGGGGGGGCGGAGTGAGCACCGCGACGGCGGTGGGCCGAAAACCACCCGGACAGCCGGGAGCCTCCCCCTGCTGGCCGGATGATAGTGTGACGTCCGGGGGCTGTTCCGGCTGGCTGCGCCGGCAGCTCCCAGAATTCACGGCGCGCGGACTTTTGTAAATAGGTCGTGCGGGACTGTAAATTGTAAATACGTGCAAGTAGTGAATTTATCGTGTGTAAGTATGTGTTCTTGTGTTAGCTGAAGTGTTTGTTGTTTTCAGTCTAGTTTTATATGTGTTACCCTGAGAGAACCAGCGGTGCTGTATAGTGGGGCTACTCCGCTGTTCGCTATGGCAAGTGGGTGAATCTGACGATTGTCTTACTTCCTGGTTTGTTTCTCAATAAAGTTACGTTGAGTTTTGAACTGCCTGAGTCTCTGCTTCCTCATGGAGCCCCGTCTCCCTACAATATCATCGGTCTTACCAAGTGGAAAGTAGCTTAGCAACAGTCACTGTATTTTTTTTGCGAAGTAAAGGAAGCTAGGGATAGGATTGTGGTTTGAAATAGTCTATGGTGGTGAAGTAGTTCACTCTTATGATTGGTTTTAGCCCATTCAGGAGTACGTACGGCACATGCCATTATGGTTTCCGTTATGAGAGGAAAACATTTCTACCAACTTCCTTTTCCTCTGCTGCTGACTAACCAATAGAAACACAAAGCAAGGAGAGCCTTGCTTATTTGTGGGCTGATCATCAAAGGACTTCCAAAACGTCCAAGCACCAAGCGTGAAATTGCAGCTGTCTTAAGCTTTTGAGCGTTATTGAAAATATATTTTTTTATTTCTGGTCCCATCAAGATATATTAAGATATTTTACCTGTAGGGGTGAAGGCTATGGAAGAGAAGGTTCCAGTTCCAGGGAAGAGTGCTGGATTTGGCGGGGGGGAGGGATATGGATATGGGGGAGGCTCACTCATGTGAAACGAGCACCGACCGGATCAGCTAAACTGTTGAGTTATTGAATTAGCTCCTCCATTAGCTGCAAGCTGTGAAGTCGATCTCCCCAGCTTTAGCTGTGCAATTAAGCAGAAGACTAACAGCACTGGGGAATTGGTCTGGCATTTATCCGACACCGCCCCCCCCCCCCCCCCCCCCCTCCTTCTGGCTGCCCCTCCGCTTGCTTGCACACACACACACACACACACACACACACACCAGCGTCACCCTGCCTGCACCTCTCCCCGCAGGCTGCTGCGATCGCACCCTCAGGGCCTCGCCTTGGCTGACCTTCCAAAGGAAACGAGACTCTTGGAGGCGCGGGGGGCGGTGGGGGGGGGGGGGGGGGTGGGGTGGGGGGGAAGAGAGAGCTAATTGGGCATTAAATGGGAAACAAAGGCGCCCGGAGACCAGGGGCCAAAAAACACTTACCGCGCCCGGGCTGCCCGTAGAGGACTCGCAAAATGGAGGGGGAGAGGGGAGGGGGGGGAGGATTTGGGTTTGTATATGGCAACAGGGGCTCCCTGTGATCGCAGTTCCAGGAGTGGGGTGGGGGTGGGGGTGGGGGTGCGGGGGGCTGGTAGATTTATGTCAGTTGGGGTACACGGCAACATCAGCACTGCTGCTTAGGATGGAGGGAGCTGGAGATAGAGGGATGGAGTCAAATCAGTTCTATAATTAAATTATACTCTCATCATTATAATAAAATATAATTTCAGTTTAATTTTCCAGCTCATTTTCACAGCAACATTGCTGCAGTTCATTTCATTTTTTATTTGATTACAGCAGGTTTTATTTCAAAAGACTTTATTTAATTATGTTACTTTATACTTTATATTTAATTAATTACTTTTCCAAATAGCGGATTTCCGAGTACATTTTTTCACTCAGTGGCACTTTCGTTTCATGACATTTTTATCACGTGGTGTGGTCATCTGTCAGTCAACACCAGTGGGGCTGAACCTATTCAGCAATTGGCTAATCCTTTACTATCGATTACTTTGCCTAGATCTGGCAGTACTTTTATAGCGCAAGACCACACTGCTAGAAAACTTGTGTGGCAGTTATTTCAGGCAGCGTACTGAACTCGGCAACATGGAAGAACTCGGCAAGCCCTGAGATACGATGCTTACTTTGCCAGCTGCTGATATTGCAATGTATTCCACTACTGTGACATATTTTTAAAGTGTGTATTTACATTATGGTGCAGTATTTTCCATTTCTATAGGAGAAAGAAGGACGGATAACTACACTTTTCTCCAGATGATGCCTTTGTACACCCCCCCCCCACCACACCCCCTTCACCCAAACCCTGTACCCCCCTTCCCTGTCTGCACAGCACAGTGAAAGTCTTAAACAGTCTGCTTATTAAATCTATCCTCTCCCCTGCCCCCCCCCCCCCCCCCCCCCCCTGACCTCCTAATTGTGATAGGGTGACTACGATATCCGCTCTGCATCATAGGGGTCATTATGGTAATATGAGCCCATTTTGTACCCCAGATTAGCCTCGCGGTCAGTGCCTGGAGGTGGTCCGTGCTCTTCCCCCAGCAGTGTGAGGTCCTGTGGAGAAGGGGGGTTGTGGGGGGGGGGCTCAGGGACGGAGGGCTAATAGCCGAAGTATTAGGCCGACGGAAAGCAGCCATTTCACCCCTGATGAAAGCTGGGCCTCAGCCCCTGCGGAGGGAAGTTGGTCTGCAGTGAGCAGCAGGGTAATGGATGTTGAGCAGTGCCAGAGTCAAATGGGGAAAGGGGGAAAAATAATGAACAAGACCAGGTCAAAACCTAGTACATGGCTGGACCTAACACACGTGATCCGGCCAACCAGTGGTGTAACTTCATCACTCACTCAGTCACTCACTCAGTCACAGACATTTGCGTTTGTAGGGCTGGCCCCGCTGTTGCGGTCCATCCAAAAAAAACCAAGCAGCCATTTCTGAAGGTCGTAAATGATATGACGAGAGGTTTTCTCGAGAGCCATGAGCTATGGCACCCTAAATTTTCTTGACATTTTCTTTTCCCCCCCGTCCCCGTTATTTTGAAGCTGTGGTGGCGGTGGTCGAGCGCATTCAGTAACTTTCGAGGCGTTTTGTTCTGCTTTGAGAGGGAAAACACGATTTGAGTCGCTGAGTTGCGTTTATGAAAACGAGGCGCGCCTCCATCGCTGTGGTTTTCATCGCGGTTCCACCTCGGTGCACGCGACGTTTATACAGCCTTGAATAACGCCAGTCCTGAGAGCTGGTGTATGTACGTGCTGATTTGTTCCAAACGGCTTCATCTGAGGGTACGAGTGCGGAGTACAGCTGTAGCTCACTACTATCAGGACCGTCAGATCAAATGACTGGGCTAAATAAATAAGAGAGGAACGAGAACTTGGCGTGGAACGCAAAAACTTATCGGCCCTTGTTTTACACCCCCTGGTTAAATTTTTACATGTAGGCATGTAGTTTTGCAGATGCTCTTATCCAGAACGACTTGCATAATGCAGGCTGATGCAATGCACGGCACTGGTGCCAGTTCATCAGGGTTACGATCTGCAGCTGTAGTCGTTACATAACGTTACGACAAAGTCACATACCAGGGTAGGAGCGGGAATGAAGCAGAGAATGTGATATTAATACGAAGCAAATGGGTTAGAGCAGTGGTCTCAAACTCGTTGCCATGGAGGGCCGTGTGTATGCAGGTTTTCATTCCAACCAATTAATGCTGCCTGAATCAAGTCCATTTACTCTTTCAGCCCTATGCGCTGCATTGAAGCACAGAACATAAGAAAGTTTTTATTTAGACAATGCGGGTCACCATTATGTGCAAACCTGCATCCCTAATTCAGCAAATAATTGAACTAATTATATAATCAAGATCTGAGGCTGGAATAAAAACCAGCATACACACGGCCCTCCATGGCACTTTTTGAGTTTGAGCCCACTGGGTTAGAGTGTGTAGTTATAGTTATAGCAGAGGTTCGACTGGTAAAGCCGTGTGAGATGTTCAGCCTCTGGTGAGCCAGGGTGTAGTTTTACAGGGGTGCCTTTTCAGTCTCCTGTAGGCACAGCTCATTCTGCCACCGCGGGGCCAGGATAGAGAAGCGACTCGGTCGAAAGGACGCCCCCTATTGTAGCCAGTTAACGTGTCGAGGAGTGGCCTGGCAGGAGGGTGAGGGTCGATCATGGTAACAGGGTGCTGTTTCTCTTGCCAGGACCACAGATTTGTTTTTTGTTTTTTTGGGTCACCGTCCGACAGTAGCCAGTGAAGAGAGATGAGGAGGGGCCTGAAATGAGTGCGTTTCAGCTGATTTGAGATGAGATGAGCTGCAGCATTCAGAATGAGCAGGAGGGGCTTGATGACTCTTCTTGCTGTGGAAGTCCTCCCGCACACAGTGCTCTCCGGCTGCTTCCTGAAGGTCAGCAGATGGGGTCATCGACTCCAGATTATCACCGCCCATTAGGAAGCTGTCTTCATCCTGTAATGCCCTCAGGCTGGCGTTATAATGTGCCCCTTAGGAGAACAAACCGCTCCTTTGAGTCCTTCATTCCTTCCGCTATCAGGCTACTAAACACCGACAGTAGTCATTTTAAATGACTGTTACATTCTTTTAAACTCGGTTATTTATATAAACCTATAACAAAATGTTTTATTTTATTTATTGCTGCTCGTTGTTTCCTTTCCTTGTATCGACCCGTGTATGTTGATCTGTTGCCTCTGACATATAACTGCCTTGTCTGTGAGTTTTGGAGTCGTGTGTATGGACTGGGTGAGCTGCAAATGAATTGCCCTTCTTGGGATCAATAAAGTTGCCTGAATCTGAATCTGAATCTGAATCTGAATCTGAATCCTCCCGGACCCCTCGTTCGCGCTCGTGAGGATGGCGTTCGGAGGCGGATGGTGGTGCCGTGTGCTTGTCCCGGCGGGACGGTTTAAAACTGGTGCTGCGTGGCGTGAAACGCTGCTCGCTCGCCTGCTCGCCCGCTGCGCCCCCCCCCCCCCCCCGCTCATTTCCTTCACGGTTCAGCGCGTGTGCGAAATGCGCCATGCGCCGCATTCCTGACCTCCGCCCCCCCCCCCCCCCCCCCCCCCCCCCAACCCCCGGCCCCCCGGACGGCTCGACGACGGAAGCGATAGCGTTTGGGGTTTTCTGTCTCGTGTTACTGACCCCGTACGGAGGCCGGGCGGGGCCGCGCCGGCTTGCCCGTTGAGTGACGGCCGGGCCGGTCCCACCTCGCCACGAAAAGAGAAAAGAGGGGAGGGGGACGCCCGAATAGGGAGAGACGAGATGGAGGGAGATGAACGCAATCAAACTTTCAGAAACAGAGCTTATCAAACTCAAAGAGGCATAATTTGAATGGTAGCTGATTTGGAGCCATTTCACTGTGAGCCAAATTCGCTGAATGGGAATTTAAAAATGATTATACTTATCAGGTCTAATACAGGCCTATTAATATGAGGAATGCAGTAAGAACGAATATATATAAAGACGGCTGTTTCCATGGAAATCCATTGGAACAGCAGAGAGAGTTGCCATGGATATGGAACTTTGTTAATGAGATGTAGAAAGGGGGGAGGGGTGTAACGACTACAGTATAGCAAAGCTCCTTGAACGTGACCATTCCAAGGCTGGCAAGGCAGGAGTATAAAGATCTCAATGACCTCCGTTCATTGACTAGCGATCGGTAACAGACTGAAATACTGCATTAACCGGGCAGCTGGACGTTGTTAGAACACAGTTTCCCCAGCAGCCACGGAGGAGAGGAGAGGAGAGGAGGAGAAGGACTCCACGGGGGTTCGTTTTCTCTGTGTTTTTTCAGGACGTGCTCTAGGTGAGTGGAGCGTGGTCAAACACAATAAGCCCCTTTTTGCCCCTGCTGCTGTTACAGAGCCTGGCCCTGTGCGCTGTGACTGATCCTAAACCGTTTTTAATCAAGGTCATCACCCCCTTCTGTCTTCCTCTCTGTCTTCCTCTCTGTCTCTCTCTCTCTCTCTCTCTCTCCCTCTCTGTCTCTCTCTCTCTCTCTCTCTCTCTCTCCCTCTCTCTCCCTCTCTGTCTCTCTCTGTTCCTCTCTGGCTCTCTCTCTCTCTGTCTCTCTCCCTCTCTCCCTCTCTCTCTCTCTCTCTCTCTCTCTCTCTGTGTGTGCGCTTGCTGTAAATCGCTCTGGCGCAGTAGAACACATGTCAACCACTGAGGTCTGGTCTCAGTCCAAGTATTTAAGGGTTTTTTGTCCTGCCTGACCCTAAGAGCTTAACGGGTTTATCCAACATTGTCTTGCTTGGGCCTGCTGGTGCTGGTCGTTTTGCAAGTCTGCCATGTGTGGCAACTGCATTCACCCTGGCACCCTTAGGCACTGGCAATCACAACTGTCCTGGCATTCACTACCTCCAAAGCATCTACAGCTTCCCTGGCAACCACACATCCCCTAGCAACCCCAGGCACTGGCGCGTACAGCTGCACCTGCTTCCTCTAATACTGTACAAATTGTAGCCACATTGGGAATGTAGCTAATCTGGCAACCACCACTGTCCTTCCCATGAGCTTCCTATCCAAGAAACTACAGATGCCCTGGCAAATGTACTCTCCCTGGCATTAAGAGCCACTCCTGGCAACCCCAAGTGACTGGAAACAAACAGCTGTTCTTGTTTCCGCTAACACTGTAGAAGGTACAGCACCGTTGCCAATCTGGCAACTGCAGCTGCCCTGGTAAGCCCAGACAATCTGGCAAGTGGAGCCACTCCTGCTTCCTCTTACACTGCAGCAAGTGATCCCCTCCACCAACCCACCAATATGGGAACTCTGGCAACCATGCACAGCCCCTCCTGGCAACCCCACATGCCCTTTTATCCCCAACTGCCCTGCTAACCAGAACAGCCCCTCACTCTCTTATGGGGTCCGGTCTGCCTCTCTCTCCGATTTCAGCAGCTTTGGGGCCCTGCCAGAATCCAAAATGGCGGTCTGCCAGAGGTAAATCACTGTGTAGATTAGGAGAGATCATGGAGTTTGTCTGTTCCGTGGCTGCTCGGGAAACTGTGTTCTAACAACGTCCAGCTGCCCGGTTAATGCAGTATTTCAGTCTGTTACCGATCGCTAGTCAATGAACGGAGCTCTTTATACTCCTGCCTTGCCAGCCTTGGAATGGTCACGTTCAAGGAGCTTTGCTATAACTGTAGTTGTTACACCCCTTCCCCCTTTCTACATCTCATTAACAAAGTTCCATATCCATGGCAACTCTCTCTGCCGTTCCAATGGATTTCCATGGAAACAGCCGTCTTTATATATATTCATTCTTACTGCATTGCTCATATTAATAGGCCTGTATCAGACCTGATAAGTATAATCATTTTTAAATTCCCATTCAGCGAATTTGGCTTCCAGTGAAATGGCTCCAAATCAGCTACCATTCAAATTATGCCTCTTTGAGTTTGATAAGCTCTGTTTCTGAAAGTTTGATTGCGTTCATCGTTCTGCCTTGTGAATTTCTGAATTAATAGCATATTTTTTTTGGGCCAGTTGGTGTGTTTGGTAAGCCCACTGAGAGACGTCATAAAACTTTGTTTTTAAAACTGGCAGTATTTCAAACTACTTTAGGTATAAGTTGTTTGGGTTTAAATTGGCCTAATCAAGATATTGGCTAACCTCCTCCTTTTCTAGTTTTAGAGTTGTGGATAGAAATAACAGGAAATGAATCAAATGTTAACCACATCTGTCCACACTTTGTCTTAAAAATTAGGTTTGACTGATTGCTGAGTATTATCATGTTGGCTGACATTGCTGACTATCTCTCCAAAATACACTGCCGCTGGATTATTGTCTAAGAAAAGTCCACATTCAATATACTCCTAGTACTACACCAACAAGCCAACCATGCTGACTTATTTGGGGGTGTAGTTCTATTTCAAATGGAATTCTGGGATTTGTAGTATGAGAATGAACATTGAATTGAATGAATGAATATTGCTCTGGGCCTCCCTTTTCTAATAAAACCAATTGAATTTTTTTGAGGGGCGTGGCTCTACAGACAGTAAGTGCTGAAACATAAATAACTTAATTAGCAATAGACCAAAACCTGGCCATTAATACAGATACCAGTGTCAAGAGAGCTGAGCAGGGGACACACCAGGGTCTGCAGGTCCTACAGTGCACAATGTATTTTTCAGTTGTATTCAGCTTTTGCATGTGGGCTCAATACTCGAATACATGTTTTGTGGATGTAATTGATCTACTGTACATTAACACAATGTTCACATTACCAGCAAGGGTCAAGGTAGCTTACGTACATTGCCTTATCAATGCCATAGGCAGATAATTGGAAAAGGCCATCGCATCATCGACTTTAAGTGTATATGAAATATACTCTCCTCTTTATGTGCATTTATACTGGCTATTTATATATAGCTTTAATAAACACTTTAATTTAAGAACTGGAAAATGGACGTCCATTTATTTTCTTCGAAATATGTACAGTTTAATTTCTGGAAACTGTTTTACAAAGGAGATACGCTCCAAAGTATGGTGTAATTAAGAAATAAATCCACTTGTACTTCACGTCAGGCTTGGAGCACATAACTAGGTATAACTAGATAACTAGTTAGCTATCTAGCCCTGGTTGTGACAGTCAGTCACCACAGGCCTAATCCCCTAAAAAATGAAGGATCGGTGCTTTAAGATGAAAACATTTCCCCGTCTTTCAGTCATGTGTTTTTAGTCTACAACTTTCTCCGTCGTCACCCTAAATCCTCAACCCCCCCCCACCTCCCCTTACTCAATCATAGTGCCTGACCTGGTCCAGGTTGATTCTCTTTGCACATGGGCTCAAGATGTGTCCTGTCTGCACCTCTTTCTCTCCTCTGTGTGCATGTGCGTGTGGACTGTGGACCAGGGGTCATTCTGCACTGGGTAGGTATGGTTAGATGTGGGTCATGCATGATTTCCTCACTAAACTCACGCGCTGTCAGTTTGAATTACTTTGGGAACGTGGATGTGTTCACAAAATAGGCCTGAATTTCCATGCTCATTTTGCACTTAATGTCACCGACCCCTCCTCTCTTACCCATCTTCCTCTTATTCCACCCCCAGTCTCCTAAAAGTGTGGTTCTTTTTTCTTATTCCAAATTGGTTCTACCTAACTTACTTTAAAAAATATATATATTTAAATGAAAATGTCTGTGCGTGGAAATGTTTTTAGCAATACTTTTTCTCATTTGTTTTCTTTTTTTTCCAGACGTGATTGATATTTGGTTTTATGGTAAAAGACAAAGCTACATGTACAGTATACTCTGTCCTCTCTGTCTATTTCCCTTTCTCCTTCTCTTTCTCAATTTCAAATTCAGACATTGGTCATTTGCATTGAAAAAAAACTTGTTTAAGCAGTAAATAAACACAGTATCACAGCAGATCATGTAATAGATGCAGTTATCATATCTAAAAGAATCTCTGTAGACTTCTTTGCCATTCCGATTGTCTCCTCCTCTGATTGGTCACAATGGGACCGCTCCCCCGATCCCACAACCAATCAAATTGCTGCAGTCATGAATGACATTCCACCCACTTGTACACTGAGATGGAGGGATAAAAGCACCCACATATAAGAATGTGGGATGAAGAGAACAGGTCATCCAGGATTGTAATCGCGTATGAATTACGGATCCGTTGATATGCAGTCGCGTGTTGTGTACACTCAGGCAGATTGGTGGGCATTTTTCACATAGCAGCCAGGGCCCTTAAGCGGCAGGATAATTCACACATTCTCGCGTTGGACACTCATCCGTCACCCCGATCAGCTTCATCGCACCCCCCCCCCCCCCCAGTGCTCACGAAACATGCTGTAGCAATTTTTTACAGGGCGCACAACAGAATCCGACGGACTGGCATCCTGTTTTTGTGAAAGAGTTGTGGCCCTCAGCTGAACGTTTCAAACAAAAGGAATTGTGAGCAGCTGTGGGGCTGGAATGCCTGATATTCCAGTGTACTGTAGTCATCGCAGTACATGGGGCTTGTAACACTAACCAGACCCTCCGCTCTCTCTCTCTCTCTCTCTCTCTCTCTTTATGTTAGATGTGGAACCCTGACATTTGTTCACTGCATTCATTAGGTTTTGATGTGGCACCAGACCTGTTTTAACCTTGAGGGGGGTGGAGGGGAATTAAATTTAATTCCAGACAATCTAGTTTTTTTTTGTAGTTAGTTTAGGGGCATTAGGAATCAAGGACATCTGACTCAAAACCAGCAGGCTGCTTTTTTTTTTAGTCCTGGGTTGGGGGGGGGGGGGCAGCACCCCTGGCATGGGGAGGGCCTGATCCCCAAATTTCCATGCAAAATATCCGACTGCGCACTTGTTTAAAGCTGCTAAAAGGAAGTCTGTTCAGTAAATCAGCCATGCGATGCAGCAATGCGACGTTCTGCATCTCTAGGGCTCACGGACGTCCCGTTCGTTTGTTTGCGTCTCTGCTGTACGTGGTGAGCAGGTCGCTGACCCCACACTGGCCAGGTTGCACAGGTGAGAGCTGCGGCCCAGCTGGTGCCACACACAGAAAACACAATACATGCAAATGTGTATATATATCAGGTTCAATCCCTGGCAGCGGTAAGTGGTAAATAGACTGCATTTATATAGCGCTTTTATTCAAAGCACTTTACAATTGATGCCTCTCATTCACCAGAGCAATTTGGGGTTAAGTGTCTTGCTCAGGGACACTTTGACACGCCCAGGGCGGGGGATCGAACCGGCAACCCTCCGACTGCCAGACAAGCGCTCTTACCTCCTGAGCTTGGTCAGACGTTCCTACGAACACAATTGGCAGTGTTCGCGAGTGGGGAAGCCGGTGAGGGTATGAGTCCTGATCGTTGCATTAGCGACTCCTACTGGTTGGTCGGGGCGCCTGTCCAGCGGGGAGGGGAACTGGGGGAGATGGCGTGAACCTCCGCACGCGTTACGCTCTCCCGGTGAAACTCCTCGTTTGTTTTGTGGAATCCGCAGACAGGAGTCCTGTCATTTCACTCTCAGCCAAGTGAGAAAAACAGGCTTGAGCTCCACCCGGCTTTTACCTGTTAATGTCATCGGTTTCTCAAATGACCGTAACAATGGCTGCCTGGGACCTTTTTTTTAAATAATAATAGCCCAAAGCATTTGGTAGGATCGTGCAGCCCAGCAGACGTCCAAAAGCCGCCTGACTGCTCAAAACTGTTTATTGATATTTGGGAGTCCATCATTACACTTACAAAAACTGTTCAGATTTAAGTTACTCCTCCAGTCATTCACATTGAGGTTCAGCACTGTGGTCACAGGTTCAAACCTTGGCCTGTGCTACAGTATGTCATTAACTGGCTATCGGATGGAGCTGGCCTCAGTTTAAACGCTGGGCTTCATCCCACCCGGGATAGGCACTGGTAAACGAACACTGCACATTACTAGTTAAAAATACATTGATTTTTAGTAAGAAAAGCTACTAAATCTTAATCTTTACAGGTGTCCAGTTGAGGGCAAACTGTACGTTAACTAGCTAAAGTGTGCGCTAAGGCTAATGAAAGGTGCTGAAATGCACACAAACTTGAGGACGTGCTTGCTGTGGAAGCGCTGTTTTGGGAGAGGGCTGGGGTGCATGACTGGGGGGCTGCAGCGGACAGCGTGAGGGGCAGGAGCCTGGGCTCTCAAACAGAGGTGGGTAACCGGGCTTCAAAAGAGTAAACAGACTGACCATGTATTTGCTCCGTCAATATGCACTAAACCAGCTGATTCTAATTAGCATAACTCTTCAGCATGATAGGAGAACTAATTATTGTAATCTCAGCTGTTTAGTGCATGTTGGTGGAGCAAATACATGGTCAGTCTTTTTACTCTTTGAAGCCGGGTTACCCACCTCTGGTCTCAACTGAGCGATGATTTCCATTAAGTGTGTTTCTGCATGCATGGGTTTTCTTGTGTGTGTGTGTGTGTGTATACACGTGTGCTTACTTCTTGCATGTGTTTATGTACATGCATGTGCTTGCTTGTGTGTGCATGAATGTATGTGCGTGTGTGTGGTGCAACAGAACTGTGGAAATACAAGGATTTCCCCTCCAGTGTTTCCACCTCCAACAAAAAAAATGAAATAAATGAGACAAATCGTTATTCCTGCAGGAGTGACTGATGTACTTAGGTAAAAAGAGGGTTTTTCCATATCTTTATTTCTTTCTTTTTTTTACACGAGATGGTCTCTCTCTCTTTTACTCTCTATCTCTCGCTCTCTGCATCCCCCTTTAGCCCCCGAAGTTATGCTCTTTCCATCAAGCAGCCAGTGTACGTTCGGTACAAGTAATTGAGATAATTAAGATGCTCTGGTTGTCCTCACTGAACCTGAGAACGAGCCTTATGAAAAAGGAGAATCTCATGTCAAGGCAATTACCGCGGAAAGATGGATTCCCCCGATGTGTGTAATGGCTGATTCTTTAATTACCAACCCATCTTCTCACTTGAGATGATTTCCATGTGTGCTTGATGACAAGAGTTGGAATGTATTCAATTCAGTTATAGCATGCAGGCCTCCTTTCTATGCACTTTTAGATACTAATTTCCAGGTCTCTGTTACTGGGAAACTTGAAAAAGTAATCACTTTTAGGTAAGCCTAAAAGTACAGACTTTAAAATAAATAAATAACCCCCCACCCATAACAGAATCTGAGAATCTGAACAATAAGCAGTGTGTACATGGTACATTTCCATTTGGTGTATTTATGGTGCAGATCAAAATCCTTTGAGGTGCAGTGAAACTCTTGCAAGGTCGCAAAAGCAAACACGTTTTTTTCCGTGGTTACAGTTATTGTTTACTTTTTTGGCTGTCTTTTTTGATTTCTCAGAAGTGGCTTGTAGTCCAAAGTGCAGTTCTTTCCACACTTTTTCTTCTGCAGGGATGGCTCTATCGCTCACTATGGATTCACGAAAATAATGTGTTTACTGGATTCTCTGAGACTTTCAGCTGGTAATGTAATGAAAAGAGCAGTTAGTAAATTTATTGTGAAAATTTTCCTGTTGCAGGAGCTGCCATGGTTTCTTAAACTATTTTTAATCTTTTGGTGTATCAATTAACTTTCTTTCTCACTAAGTTACCTTGGCATATGAAACAGCATATCGAGAGGTTGTTGTTGTGTAGAGACTATACAGTAGCTATATTAACCTTGACCTTGATGGCATGCTTTGCTTAATATAGAAATGAGGCAAGCAACTTTTTTTTTGTGTGTGAAAGAAAGTCTATTATCATGTGGCACCTCAAGGCATAAGAGAATGCTGGAGCCAAAATGTCCAGTGTGATCATCTTCTATACAATTAAATCAGGTGTCTTTCTCATCATCATCATCATCACTATTTCAAATTTTAATATCAATTTATAACATTTTTGCCATTTTTACCTCTAGATAAGCCTTAAATTTGAGCTTCTTAATCAGTCCTTCTAAGAAAAAATAAGAAGCTGCCGCCTCCTTGTAATAGAATATGACCAATCATAATTGTTTGCACATTACATTTCCTTTAGCTTTTTTTTTGGGGGGGGGGGGGGGATTGACAGTCACCACACAGCCTTTCATGGAAGTGGGCCCCCCCCCACATCAGGAGCTGTTCACCTAATGACTGCTGCTCACAGGACCCTACCTGGAGCCGCCTGGTTTCGGGGTCGTAGACTCACAGAGCAGCCTCTGTGTTGGTCTGTATTCGGGCCGGTGTGGACCCGATGAGTCATCTCCCCCGTCATCGATAAATGCCACATTCATGAGGCCGTTAAAGCCCCCGGCCGCCCCAGGACGACCATTCATTTTGCACCCAACCCCCTGCCCCCCCCACGCACCCCTTTGCCCCCTGTCCCGCAATGCATGACCATGAAGAATGGCGGACGCCCACTGTGGACTCCTAAAAAAATAAATGGTTGTCCTGTGCCACTAGCAGGAAAAGGAGCGAGTAAAAGAGAAATGAATTACTGCACAAAGCACCATAGAAGCCTGGAAATACGAGAGAAAGTTTTAAAAAAGATTGTGTGTGTGTGGGGGGGGGGGGGGGGGTGGTTTGCAGTTACAACAGGCCCCCAGTGTCTTTAATGAACCAACCCAAACACAGGCCTGGCCTTTATTTTTTCTTAAGAAAAAAAAAAAAAATGGCAAAGCCAAAAGCAGGTAATTGTGTTTTTTCCAATGATTCTAAAATCGTGGGCTCCTGGTAGTGTGTTCCTCTTCGCACATAAGGCCGTAAGGAAAAAGAAAAAACGCACCACCCCGTCTGCATTTTGCTCAAGAGCCTGTTTGTTGAAGACGGTGTATTTCAATTTGGATCAGGAGCACAACGTGTTCCACTGATGCGCACATCATAACACTGTAGCTCTGGGCGGCTAAGTTGCTGGAGGAAGACCAAGTCTCGCAGGTCAAACGCATACAGCCAAATGCAATCAAGTAATAACACTTGGCGTAGTCATCTGTATGCAACGTCTCTTCAGTTCAGTTCAACAATTCCGAATGATTTATTATAACCAAGCATATCATTTGGCTGAGTTAGTCAGGTTATTTTAGTTGGAGGAGGGTTTCCCCTGACGTCGTGTTGCAAATGATATGTTGCACTGAAGGTATCATATCTGTTACGTGCACAGATGTGTTGTTTCATTCAAAGCACCAGCAAGTTGTGACTGTCCTTTTAATTAGCTGTGACCGCAGCTCTATAGCTCTGTCTGTCTGTCGGTTGGTCGGTCGGTTGGTTGGTCATGACCAAAGGTAGAGCTGAGTAACTTTCAGGCCGATTGACCAAAAGGGGGCGTGGCCAAAAAGGCACATAACTCCCGAATGGATTCACAGATTTGCACAAGATTTTGTGGAAAGGTTGGTCATGAGCCAAAGAAGAGGTCACGTGTTTGTGTGAGGGTGTGTGCGTGGATGCATGCACACACGGATGCATGCGCGTGTGCGGTCGCAGCTATTGCGGATTCGCTCTTGTTATACTGGTGAATGGTTGGTACCAGTAGGTCCCCACCTGAGTGAAGCGTCTGGGACTTCTAACAGTCCATTGGCATGTGCATCACAATACATCTAAAAGTACGTTTAACATTTTGGTATTTAGCGGACACTCTTTTCTAGAATGACTACGGTACGTCATTACATTTTTAAACGCTTCTACAGTTACATTTTTTTTAAGCATAACATCTATTTACATTACATTACACTTATTTGGCAGACACTTTTATCCAGAGCGACGTGCAATAAGTGCATATAGGGATTTATATACCTGGATATTTACGGAAGGAGTTCAGGTCGAGTACCTTGCTCGCGGGTTCTGACCACAGTGGCGCACCAGGTGAACTGAACCTGCCTCCTGTAGGCCCTGTTCTTCTGGATATTGTACTGCCGTGCTGCCCAGCATGGCACGCCAGAGAGATGGCCAGTGATTGCAGTGTGCCCGGGTGCATTCCTCTCCCTGCAATGCTTTCATGTTCATATTACACATTCCATGTTCTCTACTTACAGAAGACAAAAGGCCTGGTTCTGCGGTACATGCTGGTGTGTTTGGCTGAGTTCCCAGTCATGTAATCACCCCCGAGTTTAATTGCCTTAATTAGTCTATCCCTCTCCACCTCGTCTAATGTGTGTTGAGTGTTCTGTCTCATAATGGCTGCCAGTGCATTATCCGAGTCGGGGTGGGGGGGGTGGGTTGGGCGGGGGGGGCTTTCTCATTGGTTTGGGGGTTGGGGTGAGTTCCCATGTGGTGAGGTCCTTGAAAGAAATTACGCAAGTACATTACATGCGTAATTAAATAATACGGCTGACTAGGTCTGCAAGCTTTAGACAATGCTATTCTCTGACAGTGGAGGCTGAATCTTATGGTTCCTGTGGGACAGAAAGCAAGGATCGTTGTTCCACCGGCAGCTTATTCACACTGGTGAACATGCTGCCTCCAAGAATGTAAGCGATACATTGAGGTTGACGTTTGTGTTTGTCTGTGTGTGCGTGTGTGTGTGTATGTGTGTGTGTGTGCGCGTTTGTATCTGTGTGTGTGTGTGTGTGTGTGTGTGACCACAGAGGAGGTGGACCTGCTGGAGCAGCTCTTCTGGCAGGTGGGGAACAGCAGTAACTCCTCCATCACCCTGGAGGGACAGAAGTGCCCTGTGCTGCAGGTGGGGCAGTACTCCACCCTCTCCCTGCCCCTGCGCCAGGTCTTTGGAGCCAGGTAAGCCCTGTCTGCCTGTCAGGGGTCAGGGGTCAGGGGTCAGGGGTCAGGGGTCAGGGGTCAGGTAGGCTAGATGGCTGTGTATGGTGTGTGCATGCATGCAACTAGCTTTTACGATGTATTAAACACAGTCTAATTGGCCCCATACATAATATGAGGGTTAAGATGTTTTTGTTAAGTTGTTGTGTCTGTGCCAATCAAAACTACTATTGTTGCATTTGTGCAAATGCAGACACTTCTGTGGTCTGTATTGGCAAACTGATATATTTGTGTGTGTGTGTTCGCAAACACTCTTCCTGTAATGTCTACATCCCCTGTGTGTGAGTTGTGAGTGACCTGGCGTCTGTGTCTGCGCAGATTTGCGGACGAGTTCAGCCTCCTGCTGCAGCTGCGCAGCACGCAGGAGGAGGAGCGCAGCCTGCTGACCCTCCTGAGCCCCCACAGCCACATCCTGCTGCAGATCCGCCTCAACCCCTACACCTTCACCCTGGTCACCACCCAGCAGCGCCACTACGAGTGAGTATCTCTTCCATTCAGTGCGTCTGTTCCATTCAGTGCGTCTGTTCCATTCAGTGTGTCTGTTCCATTCAGTGTATCTCTTCCATTCAGTGTGTCTGTTCCATTCTGTGTATCTGCTCCATTCAGTGTGTCTGTTCCATTCAGTGTGCCTGTTCCATTCAGTGTGTCTGTTCCATTCAGTGTGTCTGTTCCATTCAGTGTGTCTGTTCCATTCTGTGTATCTGCTCCATTCAGTGTGTCTGTTCCATTCAGTGTGTCTGTTCCATTCTGTGTATCTGCTCCATTCAGTGTGTCTGTTCCATTCAGTGTGTCTGTTCCATTCAGTGTGCCTGTTCCATTCAGTGTGCCTGTTCCATTCAGTGTGTCTGTTCCATTCAGTGTATCTGTTCCAATCAGTGTATCTGTTCCAATCAGTGTGTCTGTTCCATTCAGTGTGTCTGTTCCATTCAGTGTGTCTGTTCCATTCAGTGTATCTCTTCCATTCAGTGTGTCTGTTCCATTCAGTGTGTCTGTTCCATTCAGTGTGTCTGTTCCATTCAGTGTATCTCTTCCATTCAGTGTGTCTGTTCCATTCAGTGTGTCTGTTCCATTCAGTGTGTCTCTTCGATTCTGTGCATCTCTTCCATTCAGCTGTGTGACCCAGGCACCAGTACCACAGACTCTACAGAACCCGGGCTGACTAGCTCTGGTCCTGGAGAGCCATATAATAAGGTCTAGTTGAGCTAGAGCACAATGTGCTGTTGTAAAGCTTTAGTTGAATAATATTCCATAAGGCCTGCGTAGTTACATCACCAGATCCGACACTCTTGCTCAGTGGCTGCACAACCCTGTTCCTGGAGATCTGCTGTCCTGGAGTTTTTTATTTCTACCCTAATTTTGCACACCTGAGTCTACTAAATTAGCCGCTCAACAAGATCACGCTCTAGCTGCTGAATGAGGTGAGCTTTGTTTGGGTTGGAGTGAAAACCTACAGGATGGTAGATCTCCAGGAACAGGGTTGGTTTACCACTGCTCTAGCTCTTGTAACTCAAGCGGATGCACTTATTTTGTCTCATGCTGCAAGTTGCTAAGGAAAAGAATGTGCTACTGTTATTACAAGATAATGTAATGTGGATGATGCTGGCATAAGCATTACGTAACATCTGTCTTCGGTTGTTTCCTTGGGCATGCCTCTTCTTGAATTTGTAAACCACAATGCAGCATTAGTGCAGAATTTGTGTTACTAAAGCAGACCTGTGTGTGTGGACAGGAAACTGGGGGACAGAAGGAAAGCTGGAGCTGACAGTTCTGCCTAGCTGACAAAAAACATTCTCGCAATGTTGCTGCCATGTTATAACATTGACAAAACATTCCAGTAACATTGTGAGAACATTTTTTGTTAGCTGGGGCGGTACCGATCCAGTGACTGACAGCTTGTGATAGCCCTGGTCTGTCATGGGTTCATCATGAAATTCTCTCCTAGGCCTACGCTTGGCTTCATGGTGCATGCTTAGCTTTAACTGTAAGTGTGCTAGAATCATTAGAACAGGTATGCTCTTCCTATGCCCTTGAGTCTTTACCGCAGTTGCCCCAAAACTCCCCCCCCCCCAAAAAAAAAAAACCTACTGTATATCCAGCTGCTTACATGAACTACAGGATGTGGTGACTGTACACTTCCAGTGGCCCTGAAAGCAGGGACTTCTGCCAAACCGATATGTAAAGCTAATGCGATATATATCTGGTGTCACCTGTGGCTTTGCTCAGAGTTTGACAGTGATTTAAGAGTGGCTTCATAAGTCTCGCAGGTAGTAGGCTCTTTCCCCCATTTTGGAGTTGGAGCAGTATATCACGGGCTGTGTCTCGGGGAAAAATGCCACAGCCCAACAAAAATGTCAGCTCTGGTGTTCCTTCTGGCCCCTGTGCTTCCTCAACGAGGAAAGTTTGATAGTTTTGACAATTTCTTTGTGCAAGCTATGAGCTAGGGATGATCCCCCTTCGTGAATAGTCATGTTAAGGCAGGGAATCGGAACACACCGTCTCGCCAGTGGAAGAGAGATCATTTCCAGTGCAGGGAATCCTCAGATCTGATGTTCTTTTTGGGGATATGTAGGACATCTGTGGATTCATCTGCTCGACCCTAAATACATTTTAGCATGCACCCTGATGAGGTAATGCAAACCAAGGGACACATTTAACTTTAATGCAGATGTACTTTTCTGATTCCTGTCCACAATTTATCTACATTTATAGTGAACATCCTTTTTTTTCCATAATTGTTATTACGCCTGGTTTTATGTTTTCTTGCTGGGTGCCTGGTGGGTGTTATCTATAAGAAAATAAAAAGAGTATAATTAGATTACCTTCCCAGAGTAATAAAAATTTTTATACAGGGCTGAACTGGATACGTTAGGCCTCCTTAATTTACAGTTTCCTGGACAATGTTCGTGTAAATAAATGTGTAAATAAATCCCTGTGGGAGGTGTTTAATTGGACATGCAACATATTGGTGAAATGCACGGCACTTCAACTAAATACTTTTCTCGTGAAAACACCCTGCTCTAGGTGTCTTATAAATGATGTTTCTGTGCACTGCACCTGTTTTGCATTGTGTTTTATCTTGCTGCATAGTATTGTTTTCAGTCCCATTTTTTCTGTGTTCTGCTGTGTTGCGTAGTGTTGCGTTGTGTTGCCTGCCAATGCACAGCAAGGAATCTCAGGAATCTGTTTCAGGCTCAATAACTGTCATGACCTGGCTCAAGGGCCATGACAAAAAGCGAGATGCACACTGACGCATTTAAAATTCACGTTTATTTTAAAATAACCTAATTGTACCCAAAACAAGACAAACATGGCGTGTGAAAGTCAGCATTATCAGTAGTGTGGGTGAGTGGAAGTCTGAAAGTTATGCTGAAGCAGTGTTGTATGGTGTACAACCAAAAACACAGCCAACACCAAAACAGAAACCAAATAGTGTGGAGAGAGCTCTCCCGTGAACTGGAGACAGGCATCTTAATCTCTCTGGGAGCCCTGAACACAGGTGCTCCCAACTGCACCAACGACCCTCTGATCTGCTCATCAGGCACCCGTGGGCAATACCACAACGAGCAGCACAGGCAGCAGAGCAGGGGGGTCGTCACACTGTGCGCATCCAAATACTGCGTTTACGTTTCGGTACACCACTCGTATGCACCTGCGTATTGGATGAATCCGCTGACCTTTGACCCTCTCCCACTGTGCCCTCAGGTTCCCGGTTGGGGCGCTGTCGGACGGGCGGTGGCACCAGGTGTCGGTGGGCGTGTCCGCGCGGAGCTTGGACCTGTACGTGGACTGCGTGCTGACGGAGAGCGTGAACTGGACGTCCCCCGGCATGGACATCGCCACCGACGGCCTGCTGATGGTGGGCGGCATCGTCGAGGACTTCGAGACGCCCTTCGAGGTGAGGGGGGGGTTTTCCACTTCCGAAACGGAAAGGACCAGGGACAAAGCCCAATCAGTCAGTCAATCGATCGATCGATCAATCAATAAATCAGTCCTCATTTTTTCAAGGAGTGGTCTCAAAACAAGGTGCAGCACAGCGCTTCTTCACAGTCAGGCCAGTGATTACAGTGCCTTTCAAATCATACCTCAGGTAGGGCCAAGAGTTGGAGGTCTTGAACTTACTCTTCTTCTTCTTCTTCTTCTTCTTTCGGCTGTTCCCGTTAGGGGTCGCCACAGCGGATCATCCGTTTCCATTTCTTCCTGTCCTCTGCATCTTCCAGTTGGAGGTCTTGAACAAGAGGTTAAGATGGTAACATTTTAAGCCTTGATGTGGAGGCTAAATGCAGTTACTGTACGGATTTCCCTGAAACTTGGGCCTTGGGGGGCTGCTTCGCCGGAGCCATATGGTTTTACGTTTAATCTCTCCTGCGATTTTTGCCATTGGGTCGCGTCCCGGAAAAAAAAAGGATGGACTGCACAGAAGAACGGCAGTCTGACGAGAAGTCTGCTTTCTCTTCTGTGATGAATGTTCTGTTTTTTTTGGGTAGGTCGGGGGGGAATCCCGGCCCGTTTGCACCTGCTACCCCCCCCCCCCCCCCCAGGTGGTGGTAATGGTAACTTCATCTCTGTCTCCCTGATGGGGCGGAACATTTTTGAAAAAGCTTTGCCGTCGCGCAACACGCAGTAACAACCCTGCCTGCCAGAGGGCCACCAGCAGGCGAATACGCTCGTAACGAATCGAGCTTGCTCCCTTTCCAGGGTCACCCCCCTCCCCCCTCTCCCAGGAGAAATGCCAGAGGAGACTTAGATCTTGCAAAAGGAAATTGAAGTGTTGCTTTCATCGAGTAAAATTATGACACAATTTTTTGGCAACGCCCAGTTTTTTTTTTGATGACGAAGACAGTAACGTGACAAAAATGCCTTTTTGTGGAAAGATGACGATGACGAATTTGGTTTGCATTTTAAACGAGGAAAATACAACGAAACGAAAACAGACCCCGACGATTTCTGTTGCAGTTGCTTTGTTGCACACACATAAATATGTTACAACCAGGGCCTGACACCCACCACCAGCCAGATGTGCTGTAGAATTTGGCAGTGGCATGTAAGTCATTCACTCTTAGCCTCTTTGGCCAGGACATTTTGGCTGCATTTTCTTTGAAACAGTCAACGTTGTGGTAACACTTCAGGGTTCAGGATTAAGGAGTCATAGTTCATTAACTTGCCTTTGTGAGGCTTGGTCTAAAGGCCCATTCCAGTGTACCCCTGATGAGCAACCTGTGCCGAAACAGCCATTGTGTGTCTTCGCTTCTCTGACCCCCACACAGTCCTGAAAGGGAAGCATTACTTACTTACCTTACTTATTTACTTGCCTTACTTGCATGGTTGATGTGCAAGTGCAGTTTACTATTCATCATGTTTAAGTTCATTTCTCTCTCAGTGCCGCAATAGGCCTTCTGTGCCCGCTTGCTATTATTTTATTTCTTTTTTTTTTATCCTCCTGTTACTCGACTTCTGGCTCCAGAATCATTGCAGTCCAGGGGGGGCCCGTCCCTGGCGCCAGACAGCCAGAGGCGGCACTGCTGCGCATTCTAACTCAGCACTTAACTGGGCAATTAAACCAGCTTTTATTCAACGGAGCTAATGGACCTCACCTGGTTTTGCTAGGTTGCGATTTTGCGTGTGCGTGTGTGCGCGCCCTCAGATGATGACGCGTGTCCGTCCGTCCGTCCGTCTGTCCCTCTGCAGGGCGGCCTGAGGCAGCTGACGTTCCTGATGGGCGACCCGGAGGCTGCCCGCGACCACTGCACCCGCCATGTGCCCGCGTGCGGCGGGGTCCCCCCGAAACCGCCCCGCTCACCAAAACCGCCCCGCACCCTGGAGGTATGTCAGTCACTCCTCTGGGTTGTTTTTCTTCTTCTTTTCCTTCTCCTTCTCCTGCTGCAGATAATATTTTGGTGCTAATTTTGGAGATGAACCACAATAAGAATTGTCTTTATTGTTTCAAAATGCCTTCCACAAAACAACATTTAAGAATTTGTGATTTTTAAGAATCCATGTTCCTTATCTAAACCATAACCATATGGTTCCCACTGCTCATTTCTGGCAAACGGATGCTATCCAAAGACATGATTTTTACAGTGAACCCTCGTAACATATTGAGGACAGTGTCTCATTTGATGTGCGTCGAGTCTTGATGGATCCCAGAATCCTTTGCTTCCGATCCAAAATCTAGCTTCATGCAAAACACCAAACAATTGATAGTTCTTGGTGAAGAAATACTCACACGTGTTCGTGTAAAATTGGAGGAAATCCATGTACTTGTCCCGTCTGCTTTTGAAAGAGTTTTATTTAATGGTTTTACCTGTGCTTCTTGCTTTCCGCTAAGGACCTCATCCTCTCCTCGAATGACCTGGAGGACCTGCTGGAGAGTTCCGAGACCTCTCTCGGCATGCAGGACCCGCTAACCGTGAGTTCGGCATCCCTTCTGCTCGCACGCGATGCGCTTGCACACACGGCAAACACGCGTGCGCCCCAGGATACCCCTCGCACCAATCGACCCGCTCCGGTCCTGCGTAACATTTTGTTTTGACGTGTCTCCTACGGCTAGAACACGAGAAGTTTACCTAAAGAAAAGTATGACTTACAGAGAGATGGATAGCGGAGCCAAACGCGTACAGCTTTGGCCCCGTATGCAATGCGTCCAATGTGTAGCTCCACGGGGGAAGAGGAACCAGATGAGTTTAAATGTGGATGTAGTTTCCTGGCCCGGAATGAACTGCATGTGTTACTGAGTCTTACAGGTGTGTCATCCAGTGCACAAAGGTGGAACCTTGGCTAGCCTTGTCCTGGAAGCACAGCTGAGCTGGGGCTAAGTGAGGAAGGTGGGGACGGTCAAGGGTGCGTATGGAATGTAGGCCAGGGGTCCGAGCGTGTCTCTTGTTTGGGAGAGATGAAAAAAGTGCTACTGCAAATCCGTGTGGCAGGACAGGAAATCGGCATCGTCTGTGCCAAACCGCACTCCGCACTTCGTAATCCAGCAGGTGCCTGCTGTGCCCTGCAGCCTGACTCGGGACGCTTGGCGGCAGTGTAGCGTTATGATTAGGGAGCTGGAGTTGTGACTTGCAGGGGGGTTGCAGTTTCGATTCCCCGGTGTGGTGAGGCACTGCCATTGTGCCCTTGAGAAAAGGTACTAAAACCGGACTCAGCAAGGTGCTTGGCCTGAGCTCTTGGATAAGCGCTCTAGCTGTGAATGGCTCATTGTAAATGTGCAGCGAAGTCTCTGGTTTTTCATAAGACAGAATCACTTGTGTTTCTCTGCGTCGAAGGGTAGCGAGGAGAAAAGCCCTTAAATACTGCATTCTTCAGCTGTAGCACAGTGGAGACCAGATGGCATCAAAAGTCTGGAAGCTGATTGGCTGGGGGAGTGGACGGTTAGGACACATTACACTGGTTCCTCATTAGTTCCTAATGGGGACAGTGTGTGATTTGTGATCACCATGGGAACTGGCCCCCTGGCCTTTGCCTCGCCCCCCCCCCCCCCCCCCCCCCCCCCCCCCCCCCCTCCAGATTGTGACTGTGGTGGCATGTTGTGGGGGGGAGCATATGATGAACACCCCACCAGGGATAGGTGGGAGGAGGGGCGAGTAAAATCCCTCAAAATGTCACTCGCTGCAGCCTCTCCATCAGTAATACTAGATGCTCGTTTTTGTAACAGAGACTTGCAGGCCCCCTGTTGTAATTACTCCACAGGGGTATTTTATGCAAATACGGAGTGATGCGACACGGCGACGACCAATGGGAGGGAAGGCAGCGTGACGGACGTTGCTGAAACAAACGTGCAATCGTGTCTAGCCTACTTGTTTAGTTCTGTAACCTGGTAACCACAAGCGACAACGGTTTATCTCTCCCTCCTGTGTCGCCCCGTGTGACCGTAGGGTTACACCTGACCGCTTGGATGTGTAAACAACGTGTGTACTTCTTAAGAAACACACACGTGCCTCAGAAGTCTGAGGTTTCGTGTGAAGTGCACGCACCTTGTACTGACAAGCCTCTTAGCGTCACATTAAAAGCTTTGTGTTTAAATCACTCTTATTTTTATATTTCATAGTTTTTCTTGCTTTTAGCAGGTGTTCACCTTTTTTTGACTTGATTTGATTTAGCCTGGAGGATTTGGATTCTGATGTTAAAAAAAATTGGCAAAACAATTACTCTAGCTCTTACGAAACGGTCCGACTTGCGCTAAGTCAGCAGACTGTGTCTGTCTTGCGCAACGTTCTCTAGTGCCAGCTGCATGGCATGGAAGTCAGAACAACACTTCACTGGCTGTACATCTGCACCCAGTGGGGATTAAAAATAGAAAAATACCTTTATGTGGATGCGGTTGCGGGCTGAGAGACTGCAGGGGCAGATGTGACGCAGGCAGGTGCTCTGCACCGGAGGAGGCTGGAAACGAGCCCACGGGAGGCCCTCTGCTCCTCTCTTTGGAGAGAGCGGGAGAGCAGAGTCACTCCTGCCCCTGCTCCTCGCTCCTGCTCCTCACTCCTGCTCCTTCTCTCGCTGCTCACTCCTGCTCCTGCTCCCACTCCTCACTTCTGCTCCTTCTCCCGCTCCTCACTCCTGCTCCTGCTCCTCACCCCTGCTCCTTCTCTCGCTCCTCACTCCTGCTCCTGCTCCTCACTCCTCACTCCTACTCCCGCTCCTCACTCCTGCTCCTTCTCTCGCTGCTCACTCCTGCTCCTCACTCCTGCTCCTGCTCCTTCTCTCGCTCCTCACTCTTGCTCCTCACTCCTCACTCGCTCTGGGTCTGCCGGTTGAAGTCTCGTCAGCGTGCCATGATGAGTTCCACGCTCCACAGATGCTCCAGCCGCCAGTCCTGTTTTTCTCAGATATGTGGATTTGTTCCCGTTTCTGTGGTGGATATGATGTTTCCACTTATGGCGTAGTTGCTCATGTTATCCCCTACAGTTAGTGAGCTTTCGCTCTCTCATCCCCCTCTTCCCTTCTTGCTTTCTTCTTATCCCCCTTTATCCCAGTCTTCTGTTCTTCTCTCTTTCCCCTTTCCTTTCGCTTTCCCCCTTTCCCCTTCTCTTCTCTGCTCCCTCTTTCCCTCCCTCTCACCTCTGCGCTTGCCCCGGGCAGCTGCTCCTCATTAGGCAGGGCCTGCAGAGGTTGAGCCACAGGCTCAGCGTGTTTTCAAACACCGGTTTGTTTTTTGTTTAATGCCTAGGGCCCCGTTTCTGCGTCTTGTCGCTCAGACGTGGAACCTTTTGATTGCCGGGCCCTTTTGTTTTGACTCCCCCGCTTTGACGCCTCGTTCCCCGACCGACTGTTTTTTCCCCGGACACCCGCTCTAACGTAGGTCAGCGTCAGTCTGGCAAAAGCCATCCCTCCCCAGCCCTCAGGGCCGAGTTGAAAATGCCAAACTTGTCCTTCATTTATCACACTTTCTGGGAAAAGTTCACAGTCCTCTGGTAAAAAAAAAAAAAAAAAAAAACACGTAATTACAAAGCTACAGCAAATTCTTCTTAAACATGAAATTAAACAGACAGATTTGAGCCTGGTCCCGCCAGTTTATCCAGGTGACCCCTTCGATGGGGTGATGCTCTGGGCTTGCCTCCAGGGTGTCAGGACACGGCACCCCCCTTTGGTAGGTTAAGTGGGGTGCTGTAATTTTGGCTCGGGGTGCTTGCAGGACAGGGGTTGCTGATTGACAGGAGTTGCATCTATCTCCGATAGTACAGCTGTGTGAGGAATCTGTGGGTCTAGGGTTGCCGTGGCACTGGAGGCTGTGCTCTGTCTTTCTGCCTACAGGGCGGACTCCCAGCAGTGCCAGGGTCTGTGCGTGCATCCGTGTGTGTGTGTGTGTGTGTGTGTGTGTGTGTGTGTGTGTGTGCTATGGCTCAATAAAAACGAGCCAAGCATTTCACAGCGCTACATGGTTATCGTTTTAGTAGAAACAAATGTGGAAGACTGAACTACTAGAAATGCAGCGGGAGAAATGTGCGGGAAGTGTATATCATTCATTCTGGGAAAACAGAATGTGTGTGCGTGTGTGTGTGCATGTATGTGTGCGTGTGTGTGCATGTATGTGTGCGTGTGTGCGTGTGTGTGCATGTATGTGTGCGTGTGTGCATGTATGTGTGCGTGTGTGCATGTGTGTGTGCGTGTGTGCATGTGTGTGTGCATGTCTGTGCATGTGTGTGTGCATGTGTGTGTGCATGTGTGCATGTATGTGTGTGCGTGTGTGCATGTATGTGTGCGTGTGCGTGCGTGTGTGTGTGCATGTGTGCATGTGTGCATGTATGTGTGTGCGTGTGTGTGTGTGTGTGTGTGTATGTATGTGCATATGTGCGTGTGTGCACTCGCATGTTTTTACTTCAGTGTATTGTGTGCATGTGTGCACTCCTTCCCCGGGTCAGTCGTGTTTGCTGCGTCCCCTCGTGCCCCTCCTCGCTGGGAGGAGGACAGTGGGTTTGCATAAGCATCGGGGTTTATAAAAGGCTTTGCGGGTTCTTCTGACGTGTTTCCCCGGGGACCAGGGTGGGGGGGGGGGGGCGAGCACAGGCTCAAAAGACCCGAAAGGGAAGTTCCCCGAGGCGAAGGGAACTCTGCGATAGACAGAACCAGGACCGAAGCGTGTGATCGTTTCCAGTCTCATCTTTTACAAAGCACCGTGAACGACAAACCCGAGCATCTGTGAGTTTGACACTTTCCGTGATTCCACAGGGCCTTCCATGTTACCGTTCACAGCTTATTGTTATTATTTTCGGTGCAAAACGTTGGCAGCTGTTGCTTTCTAAATGTGCCTTTTGCACGGGGCCGATTGCTGTCCTGGCATAACCTTCCTGTGACTGCCTGATCTTGCTGAACACTATTACAGGTTAAATGTGGACTGGTTTTGCTGTACACATGTATTTGTATTTCAGACCGTGGCTAATTTGTAATACGAAATCAATTAGAAAATGGCTTTCAGGCAAATGAAAGGAGCGAAGCACATTTAGGCCGTCCGTTGTTTGCTCTGTTTAAACAAGTGCAGACCCCTCCGTTTCCACACCAGGGCCTGGGTTCAGTAAAAACATGTCAGCTTAACTTTCACTCCCGAGTAAATGCAGGCATTTGGGCTTTTTCATCATAAACACAGTTTGGCAAGTTCTTTACCTCACCAAACTGGTTATGAAGGAAAAAAACTGGCACATTTGTATGTTATTGCATAGTAAATTTAAGGACTAATGTTGATTAAGTCCAGACCTGTGACTTTAATCTCTACTGGATTGTGATAAATAACTTTCACTGGAAAAAAAACTGTATCTCAGTATGTGATGAAGCTTGAAATTCACCAATGCTAAACACTGGCCTGGATCAGTACACCCACCTAGGCTAACATGTTTAACACCAGCCTGGGTCAGTGTGTCAGTGTAGTGTAATGGATAGGGAACAGGACTTGTAACTCAGAGGTTGTAGGTTTGACTGCTGTTGAACCCTTCAGCAAAGCAGGCTGTTTCAATGTATGTATGTATATATGTATGTATGTACCACTTATTGTAAAGCATCTTTGAGTTCATGAAAAGCGCTATATAAAATAAATTTATTATTATTATTATTATTATTATTATTAATAACCCTAAATAGTGCCTGTATCAGTGTGTGCAGCCTATCCTTACAACTGAGATTTCTTTTTTTTGCATTTTTGGGCCCGTGCATCCTAAAATTCCTAAAATCGTCTAAAATTCCCTTTTGTTCCTGAGAAAGTGCCTACGGACGAGTGTCAGAGTTACAGACAAAGGGGGCAGGTTTCTGCTGTTGCAGAAGCAACGTAGCTACAAAGCAGAGCCAGCCCTAACCTAACCCTAACCCTAACCCTGTGCCGAAGAGAGAGAGAGAGAGGCTGTTTTTGAAAGTCATCCAGGGCGAACGATGAAACAGTGAGAGGTTTCCCCAACAGCTGGCTAACCCGTGTCGAAGCAGCACATGCATTTTTTGGCACTACGTTGCTGCGGCGCTGTAAATCAAGCAGGGGTTTTGTACACAGGCAGGTGATGCTGTACGTTCCTTGGCTTTGTGTTCGCTGTCAATGTTGATTTCTGGGTTTACGGAGTTTGAGGAACCTGTGGGGCTGGTGGCCAGGTTTCCATGCTGTAAAACGTGATATGTCCCTCATAGCCTCTGTGAGGTACAGAGACTATGCTCCCCCCCCCCCCCACCCAGCTGTAGGGACACACTTCACCTGTACCGTGATGTGAATGAGTCACACACACACACACACACACACACACACATGCATACACACAGACACACACATACACACGCACACATGTGAACACACACACACATACATGCGCTCACACACGGGCGCACACAGACAAACAGCGGAACTGAAAGAGAGCAGCTGGTGAACCTGAGCAAGTTTAGCAAGCATCCAGCTGTAATTACTGAATGTAATGCACAAAACTGATTGTCTCAGTAAGTCATGCTGGTCGCACTACAGTCGATTAGAGCAAAGTAAGTACTCTCAACAAAATTACATGAATTCAGATCAACTCAAAAAAGAGCTGGTTTGATCCCTCTCACCAAAGACAGGAAGGAGGACGAGGAGGAGGAGGAGGAGGAGGAGGAGGAGGAGGAGGAGGAGGAGGGGGGGGGTTGAACAGGAAACAATGGCGCCTGTGATCGTGCGGAGACGACCGAGCGGGGCCAGCAAGTCGGGGCCCATTTCTATCAAGCGGCAGACCTGAGAGGGGAGCCTGTTTATGAGAGAAGAGCAACACGCCCATCTCTCCCTCTTACAGTACGACGTAAAACATAAAACATAAAACAAGTTCCCATCTGGATTCCGTTTGATCGCTGTTGTAGCGCGGAGACGTTTTTTTTTAACGTAGGGCCCCCTCTGCCGAACCCGAACCCCACGGGATGGGACGGGACGGGACAGGACGGGACAGGACGCGGCTGGACAGGCCGGGGCAGGCCCACAGAGCTGACGCTCCTTTCAGACCCCCCCCTCCCCCCCCCCCCATGGCGCGTGTCCGACCGTATGTCTCCTCGCTGCTGGGGGACAGGAACATTACTTTCCTGGCTAAGAAAAGACAAGGCCCCCTGTGGCAGCTCTCTCCCCATCTACACATCTAAACATTTTCCTCTCCTCTTCCTTTTTCTCTCCCTCTGTTTCTCCATCTTTATCTGCTTCTCTCTCTCTCTCTCTCTCTCTTTCTCTGTCTGTCTCTCTCTCTCTCTCTCTCTCTCTGTCTGTCTGTCTGTCTGTCTCTCTATCTCACACTCTCTCTCTCTCTCCTTATTTCTGTCTCTTGCCCCTCAAGGAAATCTCCGTCTGTCATCAGGGCCTCAGGCCCCGGAGTCAGTCTAACTTATAATTACCCGTTCGCTCCTGCAGTGATTTAGTGTGGCCGCTTTGAGCTCTGTAAATCACAGGCGCTTATCTCAGTCAGTCAAAGAGAAGAGGGGGGGGGGGCAGGGGGGTGTCAGATATTGCTACATCAGGACAGCAACCTATTAACCGCCCCCCCACCCCCACCCCCCACCTCACACAGCTGTTCTCACAAGGCGAATCAGGGGCGGCCATTTTTAAGGGGAACCACACTCCTCAAAACACCTCTTGCCCTCATCCCGTCCTGGACGAAGCTGGAATCTTGGAGTGGGGGGGGGCGGGGGTTCTGCGTTGTGATCCCGAGGGCAAAGGGAAATGCTGGAAGACATTAGCGTGTTTTCGGAAAGCTCAGAGAGGGGTGCTGGAGCTTGCCATGTAGGAATGAGGGATAAGGGGGCGCTTCTTGTTCTTTAATTGCATTGCTTGTAAACTCTGTCACACGCCATTGTCTAAGTGCTCAGCCATGCGATAATGTTCGCCATGGGAACTGTCAGTGAAATCCGTTGCTGTGGTTTCTGGTTATTTGCATGGCAGACATGAGGTAATCCTTCCTGCTCTGGGGACAGTAACCCAGTTCCCCAATTTTCCAGTTCCCCAGTTCCCCCATCCACCCCCCACCCCCCAATCCTGTTTCCAATCCCAACCCCTAACCCCAATCCCAACCCCAGTTTTGGGGCTCTGTTGGTCCCTAATGTTTCACTCTTGCATAAATCACAGTAATAAGCATTCCTTCTTCACATTAGCCTTAAGCTACTTTTTCTGTTTAATTAGTTTCCCCCGGTGGACTGCATATCTTTTATTTCATTTTTTTTTTCCCTTTGGTCCATTTTCAGAATTCTGAAGTGTTTTTGCTTATTGGCTGTACGGGTGGCTTGTCGGGTGTGAAAATTCTTAATTTCAGGTAGACGGTAGATGGGAGAGCTTTATCAGCATATTCTGAGTCTGTGAACTACATCCATTTGTGTATTATTTTTACCATGTTAAATTATATGAAATTATGTACTCAAATATAGCATCATTTGCGCTTTCTCTTGAATGGAACAGCATGGTAGATCCACACTGCAATACTTTTTTCTTTATTTTACTTTTTACATCCTTCAATTTTGCCTATCCTTTTATTTTTGCTGATGCATTTTATTTTTCCTGATGCATGTCGTATGTTGTACTATGGTACCCTTAAGGGCTAGACATATGAAATGGTGGAAGACACTTACGTAAGTAAAAACAAATCAACCACCAATCAGTCATATGTCCAGCTGGTGTCCCCGTGGCTTGCCGTCAGTGCAGCTCTTGGCCCTTTGATCATTGAGAAGACAGCTAAAGAGTTACTCAGGTGCATCAGCAGTGACTGCCAAGGTCTGCACAGTGTCAGTATACATCCCAAATCTGACAGAATAATAAGCAGCAGTTACATGCATTTAAAGCAGGCGCCTTCCTAATGTACGTACAATATATCATATTCCTAAATTCTTTTATAAATAGCATGTAGAAGATACATTACAGTACATTACATTACAGGCATTTAGCAGACGCTCTTATCCAGAGCAACTTACACAACTTTTACATAGCATCCATTTATACAGCTGGCTATGTACTGAAGAAATTCTGGTTAAGCACCTTGCTCAAGGGCACAACGGCAGTGTCCTACCCAGGAATCGAACCTGTGACCTTTCGGTCACAAGCCCAGTTCCTTACCCACTGTGCTACACTGCCGCCCACACTTGGCAAGTACCTGCCATTTTAAAGAAGCCCCCCGGGATGAAGTAGTTGAGGAACCGGTGTATTGTGTGTTGTGTGTTGTTGTACGGTATTTGCTGAAGTGCTGTGCTGCTGGGTCTGGAACTCGTGGCTGGGACCTGCAGTCTGCTGTCTCCATTGTCTCTGCACTGGATTTATGTGATTTTGAAGTTGGAGTTACAGTCAGGGTCATAGAAGTTTGATGATTTACTTAGGTCTTAATCAGGACCTTATTAAGTAAGGTCCTTATCAAGCTCCCCCCAGAGCAGAGACACGACACACACACACACACACACACAGATACACAACACAAAAAACACACATATACATGTGTAATTTGCTAACACAGTTTTTCTCTCTCTCTCTCACACATCACACACACACATACACACACACATACACAAAATACATGTACACATATGCTAACAGACACGGTTTCTCTCTAACACACACACATACGCACAAAATACATGCACATATGCCAACAGGCACGGTTTCTCTCTCACACACACACATACACAGAAAAACATCCACATATGCTAACTGACACGGTTTCCCCCTCTCTCTCTCTCTCTCTCTCTCACACACACACACACACACACACACACACGCACATGCTCACAGACGCACAAAGCGCTGCTGCACACACACACACACACACACACCCGGCAGTGGGATACCTGCGAGGGAGAGAGCGAGAGAGAGAGAGAGAGGTAGTGTTTGGGAGCGGGGCTGGATGAGAGGAGAGTGGGCGGGGCCAGGAGGATTGCATTATGCCGTGTAGGTGTGAGTGTCTGTGTGCCAGCTTCGCGAGAGAGAGAGAGAGAGAGAGAGGAGTCTGTGTGCATCCCTCTGGAACTCCCTGCGGATCTCTGCGGGATTGTCAGCAGATCGTTGCCCGGGAAACTCGGTGGATTGCCTTGCTGGAACCCTAAGTGCAGATCCTTTTTGGATACTCGGACTCTCGGGGAGTGGAGAGTGTTGCCGCAGTTCGGTCCGGTGCAGTTTGGCGTAGTTTGGTACCGCTGTACTGTGTTCTCCACCATGAGGCTCTGTGTGTGGCCGCTGGCCTGTCTCCTCCTGTACCTGCTGGTGGGTCCGTGCGTGGAGGGGGAAGAGATGCATGCTGGGAAGGTATGATCGGCTCCGGTCAGCTGACCACGCTGAAACAGCGGACACTTCTGTAGGATCGAATCTCTGTGTGTCTGCGCCATGCCTAGCATCAGTGTGAATTCCCAAAAATTCGCTATTTATCTTTACAGAGCAACTTTGTTGTCAGTGTGTGTGTTCATATCAAGTTAGAGATCAGTGCACATCTGTTAAACTATAAAAGCTGTGCCAAAACTGGTTGCTTTCACAGTCAAACTTATGAATGTATTACTTTCTTATTATGAATTTAATTATGTTTGTTGTATGTTTCTTTGTTTTATAAAAAAAAACTGAGTTAACAATTTTGAACCCAGTGCAATTTCGCAAGAGCTGTCTGAGGGGAAGAAAAAAAGAAAACATTTGGCACGTGGCGCGGTGTCGAAAGATGCTGTAATTTGGATGCATTTACTGTGGCATCGAAACGCAGGTATTTGCTGTTAACGTTCCAGTGAATGGTGGAGGGAAGAGATTGGGGTTCCCTGCTGGGTTCGTAATGGCCGCTCGTGGTTTTAATTGCAGGTCGCGTGCTGTACAGCACGAGCATGTGCAGAGTTCCGCACGGGCTTTCGCTCTCCCTGTTAAAGCGGTTTGCTGCTCAACGTTTAGACCCAGCGAGTTTCCATTTACAAGCCACAACAGTCGCTACGTGCGGCGTTCCCTTCTGGCAGTTTCCAACAAGTTCAAATTATCCTGGAGGGGGAAGTTTGCTTTCCTGCAAGTCTTTACAAAAAAAAAGGTATATGTAAGCAGGCTTAGAGGTGCTGAGGTCCTGGATTCCTTTTCTGTTTATAGCCTTAGAAAAAGGTCGTTTGCATGGGGTGCAACTTTCATGTAGTACGGCTGTAGTTTGTGATTTAGTGAAATGTACGACTCGCTGTGGATAGTTCCAAATGTATGTTAGCACTGGAGATTAACTCCCATGGTATGACACTGCAGGTTATCTCTCACATATCCTCAGAAGACCAGATGAAGCCTCCTGCTTCATGAACTTATATGCAATTGGGTTTTCCACCCACCCCTTGTGGAAGTGGAATATACTATAATATATCTTAAATATGAAAATACGATGGCAATGTATTTTGTAGCAGTGTGATATAACATTGAAGTGTGTTTTTGTCAATGTATTGTGGAGTGCTGCAATATATTGATAAAATATTTCAGTGTATTTTCTAATTCTTCCATTTTTCGTAAAGACCAAACGCCCCTAATTTAATCCTCTAAGAGCGGTGACACACATATTTCGGCTAATCAGGTCGGTCAACTGAGAGCACAGCTGTCATTCACAGTGATGATATGGGGAGACAGAGTAGGCAGAGGTGGAAAGTCCAGGTGTCAAAGTAGAAGTTCAGCCGTGTGTTTCTTTCTCCCCGTGAACTCAGCCCAGCTGACTTCACTAATTAGTTCCACCTCCTGGCTGAAGAGAATTGTGCTAATTGCCAAATCCAGGCGATCGGAGGTAAACACTGGGTAGGCCTTTTTAACTTTCCGAATATGGATTCTCCACATCTGTGCAGAGGGGAGGCAATGCAAGGGCTTCTGCCGTCAGTCAGCTGTGGGGGGTGGGGGGGGGGGTGGCCAGATGTGGAGAGCTGGCCAGATGTGGAGAGCCAGTTTATTTGGGAATTTTACCGGGGCGCTGAGGGTGACACCCCGACTCTTTTAAAAAAAAAAAAAAAAAAAAAAAAGTGGCAGAGTATCATTAGTGACTGCGGGGGGAGCCAGGGCCCCTGTATGGTGTCCCACTTGATATTGAGGCGACGGCAAAAGCGGAGATTATCCCCCTGACAGCCCCCTGACTGGCCGGGGGGTGAAGGCTGCAGAGAGGGGGAAAGGGGCTGAATTAAGCGGGAACATCTGAACCGTTTCGGGTCCGGCCGCGGCGTGGAGAGACGTCGTCACGTGACCTTCGCTGGGCTTATTCACGCCGTGTCCTCCTCACGGGCGTGGGAAGTCGAGGGCAGCCACTGAAACACCCGGCCAATCGGGGGGCTGCAGATGATCCGCCGTCCGCAGCTTACTATTGGCCATCGGCACGTTTTCCAAAAAAACACACTTTTGCATGAAGTTTGATGAGCATACGCCTGGCAAGGAGACTGGAACTCCACTTGTTGTGCCCTGTTTTTTTTGTCCCGTCCTTTGAGAGCGGCTCTGCGGTGGATCTTTCCCAGAATAGTGTCTAGAGGGATTGCGGGAAATAAATGAATAAATTAGTTTATGAAAGAGTAATGTGGTCTCTTTCTCTCTCTGGGTCCCCGTCCTGCCACTTCACTGTTATTTCTGGACTGACTCTTTTAAGCTGAGCAGAATGGATTTGTGTTTTTTGCTGTCGTTAGCTTTATAAAACGTGAGCACTGGTCTGGGTTTATGGGTTTATTCCTTGTGAAAGAAACATTTTGAGGTTGCCATGGTTGCGCTACTAAAGTAAAGAATCGCGCTGCAAAAATAATGGGGGCGTGACGAAAAAAAATAAACATTACACGTCGGTTTGTCAGGTTGTGTCAGGTTGGTTAACCCCAGGCTACACTTGGTGCGTTAGGTATTTCATAGTCATGTTTACAGTAGGGGTGTAAGAAAATATCGATACACTTGAGTATCACGATATTATGTTTTGTGGTACTGTATCGATTCTCAAAAACACTATCAATTTTTAATTCATAGTTTACATGCAAAGATTTGTGGCAGACGGTGGTTCATTTTGTGTTGGGTTTAAACCCCCAACCGCTAGATGGCAGTGTTGTAATCTATCTTTAGCCATTTGACTCTTCCACTCCAACGTAAACTGAGACAGGAAGTAGTGTAAGGGTGCACCGCTAACCTTACCATTAGCATACCTAGCTGTCAAGTAACGTTACCACCGATGGCTTTATACTATGACAGTTTTCCTAAAATTAGATTTTTAAAAATTGCAATGTATCACCTTGCTTACATTATCGCAATATATCGCAATATATTGAATCGTAACCTCTGTATCATGATATGTATTGTATCGCCAGATTCTTGCCAATACACAGCCCTGGTTTACAGTGTCATTTTCACACTGTGCCTGATCTGGAGACGTGTTTGACTCTGCAGCCGAGGGGACCTGACCTCTCTCACCACCCTCCATCTCCTCTGTCAGGGCTCGGGCTGGCCTGCTGATGACCCTTCTCACCTCCGTTCTCACTCTCACTCCGTTTTCCCTCATTCCGTCTGTTCTCACCTGTCCTCTGCCAGGTGTTCTCATCTCTTCTTATTTTTTTTCCTTCTCTTCATTCCTGTCCCTCTGCTTTTTGACTTGTCCTCACGTTTTGTTTTTTCTTCTTGCCTCCCATCCACCACTTGTTCTGCTTCTTTATTTTACATCACTCATTTCCACACATACATACACTCACACTCATACACATACACACACACATACACACTCATACACACACACACACACACATACACACTCACACACACACACATACATACATACACACTCTCACTCACTCATACTCACACGCAAATACACACACACACTTGTACACACACACACACACACACACACACACATACACATACACGTTTACACACGCACATGCGCACACACACACACGTACCGAAGCAGTCTGGCCCGCAGTTTGTCCAGCTGTTCCTGGCGAGGCGCAGGCGAGGTGCAGGCGGCTGAATGGTCTCCATACCTGAGGTGTCCCGGGCCTGATTTATGTGCCTCGTCCCTTCTCAGATTTTCATTCTAGGCCGCTTCAAACGACGCCCCTCCTGGGGTGAGCACACTGAGGGAGGAGGGAGGCCCAGCCCGAACCAGCACCGCGTCGGGCTTGGCTTACACACCCCACATCTCCCCACCTGACCTGCGTGACTGTTTTTCCCCCCCGGGCAGACGAATCCGACACTCCCCGCAACGCACCGTCAGCCTCCCTGCCCCAAGCCTGCCCAGCGCACCCACATTGAACCGAACATGTTTATTCATTTTTTTTAGGAATTTATTTTTTCATTAAGAGAGGCTTAAGTTCACGTAAAATGAAAAAAAAAGAACATTCAGAGTATCGTACCTCAAACGTATCGTACTGTACATGAAACTGTACCAGTATGAGAAGCTACAGAATGAATGGGGAGCTGATTAGCAGTGCATTCTTAATGTAAAAACCATTTAAAGAAAATAAAACAAAATCGCACACACTTGCTTTCCAGTTTTTTTATGCTTACCCTGGTGAAGAGATGCTACCAGGCCCGGCTCCAGCCGTCTGAGTCAGGGTGGGCTGAGTGCCATTTTGGGGGGGGGGGGAATACCATTAAGAAAAACAACGTTTGTTTTTCAGTGAAGAGGATATATCCAAGTATGTAATAACCATGGCTATCACAACCTAAACTAATTTAAAGATTAACTTTGTTTTTGTGAAGGTGAATTTGTTTTTCATGACGTCAAGTTTTATTAAATGGACAACAGCTTGTGATGAAAAGGTTCAATACCTGGACTGTTTAGCCATTGTGTACTGGAATAGCTTAACTAGTTTTATACCACAGCAGTGTAAAAGCTTTGTTTCGTTTAAACATGAAATATTTATAGGGCCAAAAATCTTGAAAAGGATTCACGGTTATTTCAGTATTCACCAGTATGCAGTGATTGATAGTGTGCAGACTCCCTGAGTCTGGGTGAGAAAGAAGCAGTGACTGCTTTGCTGGATTTGCCAGCCAGTGCATGGTTACTGGTTTAATGTGGACAGAGTAGGCACTCTAACCCACGGCAATCTGTGGAGCATTGCACAACTACACGCACAAATGAAATAGTCTTGTAAATGGGTGAAAATGAATGTAAATGAAAGATAAAATGAGAATACAGTGACAATTCTGCCACCCTTATACGATTAAAAGGCAAAAGGTGATACTCTATATACTACAGTATGATTTTTTTTTTTTAATAAATCATTCCACTTCAGAACTACACTAACGGGAGGTGTATAAAATTGAATAATAATGATTATTTGGATTGCTCAGTTTTTCCAGTACATCACATGGCTAATCAGTAATTGTAGTGCCTGGCGTGTACCCACAGAAAGCATGTGTGTGCTAATTGACAGGTGCACGTAACAATAAAACTTACTTGTGCGCACATTAGCTCCCTGTTTATAATTTATTTGCATAGTTTTCGTTATACGTGTAGTTATTCAGTGTTGTAAACAGGCCTTTGCACCTGTTAGCTTGCCGGTGCGTGTAGATGTGTTTTAAGGCCCCGTACCTGCAGCTGGAGAGTGTTTACCTGGCCCCTGCACGGGTGCTGCACCACCCCACCTGCTCTAGAAGCAGGAGCTGGTCACCTGACACCTTCGGCTAACGTAATTCCATCGACGCACCAGCATCGTCATAAATATGGGCCCCAAACCAGATACTTCTTAAATATATGGCCCTTGTTATTGCACTGTAATATGAAAGTAATATGAAAAATATTGCCTCACTCTGCACTCCAGACTTACAAGCTTGTTATATGAAGCTTGTCCTATCAATCTCGCCCTGCGGCGCAGCTAGCTTCCAGCTTCATGCCTGGCCTGTCAACGCTGTGCGTTCTTAGGCGGGGTGTGCTGTGGATTTTGAAAAGGCACCATGTTTGGGCTTGGAACACCAACTTGAACTTGCAAGCGAAGTAAACGCGAGGGAAATAAATGAAATTCCCCGAAGATGATTTCACAGTTGGCCCCACACAGTGTGGCGATCGTGACATTAAATGTGTCTGGTGCTCTTGCTCAAAATAATAATGAAGCCAAAAGTAGGCAGTTTTTCCAAGTTATATTTAAATAAACATTATTCGCAGGACAAAATATCTCAGCTTGCTTACTCAACCATTAGGCTGAGCATGAATCTAGAGAGCTGCTGCATCTCTGTGTAGCTTTGCTTGTGTGTTTGGCTGGGAAAAATAAAAAAAGAATTGTTGAGAGAGCGATACGATATTGATCTCTATTTCACTGAATATTTACGAGCCGAGAGTCAGCTGGCATGCAGATGTGATATATTTGGTCTAGTTCATAACCAGAATTAGTTTGATCGTGTTAGGTTGCGAGTCTGTTATGTTGCCATTTTGCCAGCTAGATATCTAGATATCAACAAGCACCTATGTATTGCAACCAGCTCTTTTTGCTGTTTGGAGTTCAGCTAAGTTTGTTCACTTCTCAGTCTGGCAGGTGGGGGTGACTCGTCTCAGCTAAATGTAGTTTGTTGTCAGTAAACACAAAGAGATATTAGCTTGGTAGCAAGCTTACTAGTGAATATATTTGGCTTATGGCCTGAATTCTGTTAACACAGTAATTGTTGCCGGTTTAGTTAACTGCCAACTTGCTCTACTGGAGTTCCACTAATGTTAAAGTCAATGTAGACTTAAGTCAATAGCAACTGTTTTAGAGCTTTATGGTTTAAGTGTATATATAATATAACTTAACGAGCACAAGCAATGTAAAATTTCAGTTTAAGGAAGTGAAATTTGGTATGGGTTAAAACCGAGAATCCAGTCTGGAATAATAGAGACGAAAGAGATTTGTAGTTGGCTCCACCATTGGCAAATCAACTAACGGCGTTTTAAAAATACAAAATTGTTGAATGTTCACATATTTTTGAGAATATTCCCAAGGTTTTTTTTTTTTTTTGAGCCAAGTTCCTGTTTTATTTACTGCTGCAGTTTATTCTTTAGAAAGTTTTGCAACCAACAGGTCTTCATTAAGCCCATATGTTTCCAACAGCACTTGCATTGTGACATAGCGTCTAAAGCCAAAGTATAAACAGTGTGGAATTGTTATATAACGGGTTTTGGTGTGTGTGGAATGTGATGGAAAGCACTTGTACGATGCAGACAGTAGTGCTCCTGGTGGAGCGCCTGGGTAGTGCAGCTGCATTTGTTCCGAAGCTCATCTGAGTTTTGTGAGGGAGAATTTGCAAGGACACCCACAGGGAAGCTCTAGGGTGGGAATCAGGCCGAGTTTAAAAAAATTTAGCCACAGGATTGACAGCCAGGAGATTAAGTGTCCTGTTTATATAAGCTCTGTCTTGGCAAAGATATCTGTAGTTTTGGGTTAGAGAGAACTGCCCGTTGTTTATACCTAGAGAAGTTACCCCTGTTGTACCACCCCACTCAGAACCCCCCCCCCCCCCCCCAGCTGAATGTAGCTATGTTTTGCTTTGTGATTAAGTAGGTTGTTCTTATTATGCTGCATTAAGAGCCTGGGTTAATTTTATTTTCCTTCAGGCATTTAGCTTCCTGTAGTACCGCAATATATACATACACGCACACACACACACACACAAACACATGTGCATGCATGCACACACCCGCACAAACACACGTGCACATGTACACACACACTCACACAGGCATGCACACTCATACTCACGCAAACCTACTCTGTGGTTGTCAGTGGAGCGCATTAGCCTGCCTATTCCCTGTCCCGTGTCCCATTTCCTCTCGTAAATGCTGGTTCCCACATGCCTTTTGACCTTTTTAAACGGGGCCTGCTGCAGTGTGTTAGGGTCGGCCGTTAGAGTTTATGGCCTCCCACCCTGTCCGTGCCTAACGCTCTCTAATGCTCTCCTCCCCGGCTAGCTGAGAGCTCTTCCTGCACACCTCTCCCCATCCTTCCCCTTAGCATATTTCTGCCCTAACCTCATGATGTTCTGGCAGGTTTGAACCGCGCAGGTCTATGGTTAAATGGCACCTGGGCTATGTTTTAAGATTTAACTAAGGGTAAGTTGAACGGTCGGGTGTAACCATCAAGGCATTATAGAACTGTTTTAAAGAAAAACATGAAAATTAATTTAATTTCAGAGAAGGCATATATGTTTAGCAATATCTATAACTTGTAATCACAGCACGTATGACTGGTACATGTATGTTCGCAGGGAACAGCACTTCAGGTGGGTCTTCTGGGGGTATTTGAGGGCCGTTTTAAAGATCAGGGAAGTGGGAACACTGAAATCAGTCTCTTGCCTGAGATGGGTTGCAGTGATGCGGGTTATGTGGAGAGCTTTTACCCCTCGTCTCCCATCTGTCTGTTTGCAGTTAGGTGACACCCACTTTGGTGTATAAAATAAAAGGGGGGGACAGGAGTGGTTCTTGGATGTTGAATCCCATTCCTGGTGCTCGTTCTAAAATATGCTTTCCAACGGGATAATCTTCGTTTAGTTTAGTTTACAGGCATTTACCAGACCCTCTTATCCAGTGCGACTTACATTGTATCCATTTATACAGCTGGATGTATACTGGAGCAATGCAGGTTTAGTACCTTGCTCAAGGGTACAAAGGCAGTGTCCTACCGGGGAATCGAACCTGCGACCTTTAGGTTACAAGACCAACTCCTTAGCCATTATACTACACTGCCGCCTCATATTCTGCGCTACTCTGAGGGGCTTGGCTGATGTGAGCTGTTGAGAATGTTTGTTTTTCTAAAGACATGGATATGAAAAAATCCTTTCAGTTAATTTCCTTCATGCTGGGCATATGTGCTATTTAATACTGCTGTCAGCTCAATGAAACATTTTATCCCGAGACACTTTTTATTGAAATAAACTGAGAGCAGCTCAGCTCAGCTGTGTTGGGCAGTACCCAAGACTGTCATAAAAACTGCCTCAAAAAAAAACTGCTCTTAGTCTTGCTATCTGCATAAAGACACATTAGAATCTGAGGCAAAATGCACTCAACTGACAGTCCCTCTTTGGGAGGCTATCCATCCACTAGTCAAAAAAGACGGTGGCAATACACTTTTGTCCAAAAATCTTACATAAATAAGACCTTTTACTCCACGTTGCCTGCTTTTTTCACATTTTTAAATTCATTGTGATTGTGCTATTGTATTACACTGGGCGGTCATTTTCAGGATGTTTTACTGCAATAAGAATACACTGTATTGTCAGTTCCACTACTACTACACACACATACACACACAAGCAATCATGCGTACATACACACACACACACACACACGCATGTACAAACAGACACACCCACACAAATCCTTGCACGCACACATTGATACACATTGATTTGCATGCCCATGCAGACCAGCTCAGGTACTCACGCACACAGTGGCACAGTGGATTCGGTGCATGTCCATACTCCGTGGGTCTCACAGTGTGGGCATAGAGTTCCCCAGCCTGTGCAGGCTGTGCCAGGGGCTCTGGGATTCTGAGGTTCTCTTGGCTCGGCAGCATTATGCAGATTGAACGAGGAGAACTGCCTTCGGTGATAAACCGCTGGCCCTTCTAAGAGGCACACTTGTTCCCGGCTGGACCACAGGGCATAAACTGCTTTCCAACCACACTGCTGGAAGGAGACCTGCTAAAATTAAATAGTCCCTTTCTTGCTCTCCGTCTCCCTCTCTCTCTCTCTCTCTCTCTCTCTCTCCAACTCTTACTTCCTCTCTCTTTTGCACCTTCTCCCTAGAATTCTGTATTCTTAGTCTGCGTAGATTTTATGACCCTTAAGTACATTTTTACTGCAAAGATAATTGTTTTTGAAACCATTTTCAGATGCAGTAAACACAGCAGGAGTCACAGTCAGTTGTTTGCAATTTTATAATGGGGCAAGAAAAAGCCTAACAGAGAAAAATGGTGGACAGAACTGGGTGCTGTGGCAGCTCAATAGAAGCTAGAGCAAGGAATGAGTTCAGCTGTTGTGAGCTGACTCAGGGCTAGGAGCTATATGGGTATATTGTGCATGAATGCTGTTTGTTAATGGAGGGACTGGCATCTGTTGCGTTTTGAATGTTTGATTCCCAGGAGGAAGTGTGGAAGTGGTGTGAAAGGGAAGTCATCTCCATGTAACCTCTCTCTCTCTCTCTCTCATCCCCTTTTCCCCTTTGTCTCACTCTTTCCCCCCATTCTCAGTTTCCTTCAATTGAAATATGAATTTTAAACGTTCTTCATTTTCTTGACGGGAGAACTTGTGTGCTACAGCATTAAAACATAGATGACTTTAACAACTCTGCCACTCGCGCAGACAAGGAAAAAAAAAGTGTGCAACTCTCCTTCCTCACCCACTCCTTTACACAGATAGCCACGTCCAGTTTTGACCAAGAGAACACACAACTCAAGCACAAATTATCCTCCTGTGTTTTGTGATTTCGGATAATATTGCATGGATAATATAAATTTAAAACCACTGTTGTTTTGTTCAGCTAGTTTTGCATCTGTTATAAATGGGCTGCCTGTGCCTTCTTGGTGATAGTGTGATAGTGCACTCTGTATAAGTGAATATAATATAATGTGATATTTAGCCCACACCCGCTATAGCAGACAGGGATGTGTTGGACAGCTACCGCTATCATGCTGTAGCCTCTTCACCTAGAAGCATTTTTATTTTAACTGGTTCTCCCTCTCTCCCTCTGCGTCTGTCTCTCAGGGGGGCAGTGCCCGAGGTGACGGGACGACCCCGCTGGGCCCCATGAGGCCGGGCACGCTGGAGCGGGGCGACGTGTTCCTGCTGGAGGAGGACACGGACCTGGCCGAGCCGAACCTCCCGGCCCCCGGCCGCAAGAAACGCCCGCGTCCCAAGCCCAGCTCCGCCTCCAAGCTCCGGGAGGAGAACATCACCGCCGACAAGACCAAGCCCGGCGGCGGGGCCCGGCGGCCCTTTCCCGGCAAACCCTCCGATGACATCATCGACCTCGACTCCGCCTCCAACCCCTCCCGCGGCCTGAAGAAAACCCCTGCGGGGGGGAAGACCCCACCCGAGCCTTCCACGCCCACCAGCGCCTTGCCCCGCCCCCAGCATCCTGACTCCAACCGGCTGAGGGAGGACGAGGTTCCCCCCTCGACCTCGCCCCCCTCCCCCGTCGACGCCGCCCGGTCCGGGTCGGAATCGGAGACCGTCACGGTGGGGCAGGACCTGGCCACGCCCACGCAGCTCAGCAGCAGGCCGCCGGCCACGGGCACGCCCTCAGGGACAGCCAAGGTCCCCCCCAGAGATGGTGACATCGTCCGAGGCTCCGACAACAAGATGTACAGGGTCCTGAAAGGCCCCCCAGGGCCAACGGGGCCCTTCGGGAAGCCAGTGAGTCGCTTCCTCTCTCCTTCCTCTGCTGCCATCCTGTTGACATTCAACATTTATATTTAGGTATTACACAGATGCTTGCTTAGTAGTGAACCGAACGTATGAACCAAATGAATGCAACGAGTGGATAATGGTTTAGACTATACTGTACAGGAGGTTAAGACTCACAAAAAATATATTTCATTTCACATGAAAATTTGCAGGTGTGAAATGCTTTGTTTCCCGATTTGTTGCAGAAGATACAGGCTTCCCCACGCCTTCCAGTGTAGGCTTTCCATCCTTTTGTGCTTATGATAAAATAAAAAGAGAAGATTAGCTTTGCTCTTTGAGTAGACCGGTCGTCTGTTAGAGTGGTAGTGGTAAGCTCCCCTCCCTGAGACAGAGAGACCAGGGTGCTAGCAGTATGTAGGCTGGGACTCTGAGCCCAGGTGGCAGGCCAAAGTACAGCGAGAGAGAGAGAGGCTGCAGTCACACCCTGGCCAGTTAAAGTGCATTTCCCCACTGTTTTGAACAGTTCAGTGCCTGACTAGGAATAAATATCACACCTGGAATCAACTCTTGACCTTTTGCTTGCTTTCTTGTGCATGCACCAATGATGCACCAACACACAGCTGGCCAAGAGCAGCCAAGTGTCCAATTACTTTTGATCGCATAAAATGGGGGAACTATGTCTAAAGAGGGCTGTAATTCTAACACGTATCACCAAATATAGGTCAGGTGTAAATACCCTCAATTTAAAGCTGACAGTCTGCCCTTTAACAGGATATTCAATGTTTAATTTTGATTCCAATAGGCTAGAGTTTCAGGGCCAAAAGAATCAAAATAGTGCCACTGTCTAAATACCTACGGACTGCACTGTACATTAATACGTACGTATATATAAAATACGTGTGTTCATCTGGGGAGAGGTTGTTCATGAAGGGGGGGGACTCCCTGGCTGTCTCCAGCGTTTCTCGGGGGTAGTGAAGAGCTGTTGTTGTGTGGGGGGTGGGACTCTGGGATGCGGCAGCAGTCTCAGCTCTCCTCTCCTCCCCCCCCCTGAAAAGGACTCTGTTCACGGGGGCCCACGCGTCCGGCATCCGAGGAATTTATCTTCTCTCTCGGCGGCAGTAAATTTGCGCCGTTTAGAGACTGACAGCGAACCCCCCCCGCCCCCCCCCCCCCCCCCGTGCTGATGTCACGCAGCTGTGTCATGAGGTCACGCCGGTGGCCCTGTGCTGGATTTGTCATTAATGACTTGACCTCTGGCCCAGGATTTCAACGCAGGTGTTAGTTTCGCGACTTCAAGAATCGCCAAAATCGATTGGTTAAAAGAATGTCTTTAATTTTAAACAAAAACTTGTTTATTTGCAAGTAAAAAGCAGTGGATTACCATTTGGTGGAATCCAAGACGATATACACAAAAAACAATTTGTTTAGTTCTTTTGTCAAATTGTGATTTATTCTTTATTGGTTAGCGGTTTCAAGAATGACAGCACACAGTAAGAAGGAATGCAGGTTTTAAGATGACTTATACAACTAACCCTGCGGTTTCATCTATGCAATAAACAGAGTCATCAAAGGAAAGATTTATACATCTAGCAAAATTACAGGCTAGCATGTCTGTATTTTAAAGTCCAGAACATTAATGGGCTTCACTCCCGAGGTAGATTATGAGCTGTCATGTGAAGTCATGGCATGGTGTTTTGCCTTTAGGTTATGTGCAGCCTGGTTACCATAGCATTTAAGTACTCTTTTCATGTACGTTAGCTTAGCAGTAGCGATGCCTTGCAATGCCTTCATCAGCCTTGTATGGAGGTCCATTTCATTTAAGTCACCAGGAGCATTATAGAAATGCTCTTTGCATTAAATTTTGTTGTTCCAATAATAAGAATTGTGTCTGCTGATGATCATTTCAATTTATCTGATCAGCAAAGTAAGCAACAGTATGTTCAACAGATGTGGAATTTCAGTACTTGCATTTGGATTTTGACAAGCTGCATAATTAGTTTTTCATTGTTTTGTTTTTATGACTACATGATAACCATTAGGGGGTGATGTAATTAAAATCCTACATAGCATTGCTGGAAAGTTATCATGCAATGTGCAGAACTGTTTCCAGAACTTTGGGGAATAATCTTATCATATAATCATCACGTTATCTGACAACCAAACCAAAATCAATCCGGTATGTTCCTCAAATTTTCTGAAAATGTTTTCTTGCATGCTCTTATGTTGTTTACCCTTTTTTTTGGAATTTACATTTGTATATCTTTCTTTTCCTCCCCCCCCCCCCCCCCCCCCCCCCTAGGGCTGTCCCGGGCCGAGAGGCTATGCTGGATATAAAGGTGACAAGGTAAAGGATTGGTGTAACTCGGCGGGTTTGTTGGTCTGTTGGCAGGAGTAGATTTACGGCGGAGTGGCCCGTGGTCATGCAGCGGTGCCGTCTTTTACGACCCCCATCCGCGAAAAAAAAACCCCTGTATCTTTGATCTTCGTCGTTGTAAATTCAGCCGGCGCAGAGTCCGTTTGGAGTCTGCGCCGTCGGCGCTGCAGATGTTTGTCCACAGACCCAGCCGTTCCTCCGTCCGTCCTCCAGATGAGGGGGTGACGTTTGAGGAAAAGTTTGATTTTGATCAAAAAAGCAATCGGCAGAATGAGACGGTTCGAGAACATTTTCACAAGGAATTTTGTTTATTGTTTAGAAAAACATCTGGTGGCTGCTGTGGTCTGTGAGATTCGACAAAGCGAATCTTGAGTTTGGAGTTAGCGACGAGGTGGATTCACCCACGCAACTCGTAGCTGTTTGTTTTGGAAACTGCATTTGATTTGTTAACCCTGGTTTCAGTTTGGATGTGTCTGAACGTGCTAATGTTTCCTTCAGGAAACTCTCCAGTCTCACCTCTGCTGCTCAGTTTTGATCTAAACTGGGTTTCAGTGTGGATTTCCAATAGCATTTTATGAATCGCACCAGTCCGTTTGTGGTTTTTGTGGTGATCTGTTATCCATGTCCACAGCGACCATGCAGATTTTTAAAAAGGCACGCAAGGATTATGGTTGGCACATTCTGTTAAGGCACTGTACTAGTGTATGGATGGGCCCCGTGGTCTGTTATCCCTTCCCACTGTGTCCGGCAGACCTGTGGGCTGGTGTGTAGTTGGCCGCAGTGTCACCCACACAGGAAGGGCTTTATTTAAGCAGGACATTCGTGTCTGTAGTCTGGCCTGGGCCCACAGTCCTGCATGAACTGTCCTCCTCAGGCTTAACTGTGTAGAAACTTAACAGCCGGACTGCACAGAGAAAAGAAGCAGAGGACTTGCAGTACATCACATGTTTGTTATTGAGTCTCTTGTATTCCTAATTGACCAAGGTGGTTGCAGCGGCATTTAGGCATACTGAATAGCCATGAAGTCGTTGTAAAAAAAAAAAGGCATGTGCTTGAACCTCAAATGGTGACATGCCAACTGTTTTTGTGGTCCGCAGGGCGCCAGGGGTTCGATGGGTCGGGACGGGCCCAGGGGCAGGCCGGGACCCCTTGGCCCACAAGGACTGCCAACGTTCTACCTGTGGAGGAACACCCTGGAGGACTGGGCTGCCTTTAGGGTGAGTAAGCATCCCAAACTTATTGCTATTATTATTTTAAAAAATTTTCTGTTAACCTGGTTGCACCCCTCTCCGATGGCAGCTGGTGACCCTAGGCCTTCCTGTGAGCAGCCAATGGGGTGCCCTTGGAGCGATTGCAGTTCTCGCAGTCCCAAGGCCGCCCCTACACCTCTGGGACAAAGTGAGCTGTGTGGGCTCCCACTCCTAGCTGGCTGATGACGTAACTGCTTTCAAAACTATCTAATGGAGCAGCTCAGTAGACCGTGGTTTTTGTTGGGCTCATTTTGACTGAAATGTCAGAGTAAATGTTTCTTTTTCCTCTACCCTCACAGTGAGAGGCGGTACACTGTACAGCGCATTTACACCCGTTGACTTCAGTTCCTGCGCCTTTCTCATTCGCGGTATATCGCTGCTGGACTCACCCAGAATGCACTGCAATGAATGGCTGCTGTGTAGCTGGGTGGAGGGGGGCGGGGGGGGGGGGGTGCTCAGCCAGCACACATACCTCATCGCCCCACCTCGTCACTCAACCTATTACCTTACCTGGGCCAGTGATTCAGGGGCGATTTTGGGGGAGATCCAGCCCTCCCAGCAGGTCCGAGACGGGCCCAAGCTGGAGCGGCACGTGTCCTGAGCGGGAGGCCGTGCCAAAGCAAGCGTCCTGTAGAGCAGAGTGGCACTGGGGCGAGGCGGTGGCGGTGTTCTACCTCGAGTGTGTCAGTGTGTCAAAAAACCGTAACCCCCTCCCCCCGCACTTCCACAGCAAGCAACCCAAGCTTTCCACACCTCCCAAATGGGGAGAGGAAAGAGCTCCCTGTCACTTTTTGGGGGATGTGTTTTACGTTGCAAGCTTGCTGAAGATGGTGACAGGTGAGCACTTTCTGAAGCACATTTGAAGGACAGTAAAATCACTTACGGTGTAGCTGGCATCTTTTAGAAGCTGTTCGTGTTGGAAAACTGTTTTTTTTTATTTATATTTTAACTGAACCACACTTAATTCCAAGTGCATCGTCATTGATTTGTTTTACATTACATTATAGGCAAGCGCGGTTGTCTGGCAGTCGGAGGGTTGCCGGTTCGAGCCCCGCCCTGGGCGTGTCGAAGTGTACGTGAGCAAGACACCTAACCCCTAAATGCTCTGGTGAATGAGAGGCATCAGTTGTAAAGCGCTTTGGATAAAAGCGCTATATAAATGCAGCCCATTTACCATTTAGGTTTTGACCTGGTCTTGTTGGCCATGATATGGGACGTCTTGACGAACGCGAGACGGTTGGCAGCGCCAGGCTGTGCCCGTCCTCCTGGAGGCCGTTGGCTGTTTAACTACCGTTCTGCGACTCTGGTGGCCTGGCGGTGGGCGAGGGGCACCTGGGCTGGCAGTCAAAGCTCCCCCTCAGGGAGGAGGCTGTGGGTGGGGAAGCAGCCGATGCCCATGAGCGCGTTGGTCGCGCCACACCGAACGCCAGGCAGTGCCTCCGTATAACCACGGTCTGTCTGCTTTGCAAATGTCTGTTTATTTACTCAATTTTCATGAATTCAGCCTTTTTAGTGCATTTGTTTTTTGTTTTTTTAAATACGTTTCGGTACATAGACGAACACATAGACGGTTTTTTCATTGTGCCCAAGTCATTAGTCACCTAATTGGACAGAATTTTTTATTTGCTTTGGTTTGAGTTGGATGAGTGCATAGCACCTACATTGGTTCTGTAATAAAGAGCTATACAGAACTAATAAACATAAATAAAGGGATTGGTAATTTCTAATGCTAATTATATTGTAATCTTGGTACTTATATTGTGCATATTTATATTGGTAACCTCTATGCTGACAGTGATTGGTTTAAATTGCCTCCAGGCACCCTGTGAGGATACAGGAAGTAGTATTCATTACTCCCAGTATTCTTTTGTAAGTGGGGTGACATCACAAGCTGTGGTAGGAATGGGACTTGGTGTAGCCAGACTGCTTTCTTAGGAGATTTGTCTCCTGTTGGCTTTGGGTCTAGTCAGCACCTCCACATTGCATGTGTGCAAGCCATTACATTACATTACATTTATTTGGCAGACGCTTTTATCCGACGTACAAAAAGTGCATTTTGTGGTCATAGACAACTGCTAAACACAGGTTCAGTAAGATACAATACTTATTTTGTGCAGCTATTTCTAGCCAAGAACACAGTTTAGTTCACACAGTGAACACTATTCTGACCTAGAAAAGAAGCTGAAAGGAGACAGTGAACCAGGCAAAACACAAGGAGGAATCTCTTCTGTCACGCCCCTTTTAAAGTGTGCTCACAGAAGCTTGATCCTAAGTTATCAAGGGTCTCGAAAGCAAGTCCATAGGGTATGAGTTAGGCTTCTGTGGGTGCCAAATGCCTAAACAAGGATTGTAATGGAGTTGTTGTCCATGTACCAGGTATACTTTGCATTTACAGAAGAACATTTGCAATACTGTCAAAGATGCTGTTTGTCGCTAAGTAATGTAGATACGATGCAAAAAATAGTTTTCAGCATTCTTGTTTGTGTGCTGTCCTATTGAAAAAGCTCTGTATACCTGGCAGCAAGCTGGTGTATCTTAGCAACCAGATGGGTTTATTACAAGCAGGCTTGTTGAGCATCTTACTTGCTTGTCATCACTTCACTTTGGATGGATGTGTGTGTTTAGAATTCAGATATAGCATTTGGGTCTTCTTCAGCCTCCATCTTGGTTGGGTACATCGGATGCTGATGTGTTTGTGTGCATTGTGCGTGTGTGCGTCTGCACACGCGTGTGCGTGTACTGCACACTGCCCTGAGACCTGGCTCTGTTTCTCTCTTGCAGCGAACCTCCATCTTCCAGCTGCTGCAAGCGGGCTGGCCTGTAAGTACAACGGTGCTCTGGGATGCCAGAGGGAGGGGCAGGCAGGATGAAGGGGATATAGACACTTTTTTTGGGAGGGTGTGGTCAGCATAGACACTTGTCTCAGGACGGGTGGGGTTTTTTTGGGGTGTGGTCAGGATAGACAGGTGTCTCAGAATGTGAGAGATGTTCAGGGCGTGGCCAGCGTAAGGATTTTGGGGGTCTCAAGCGTCTTCTGACTGCAGTCTCTCTGTGAGCTTGCAGAGAGAACAGGGACCTCCTGGACCAATGGGAGCCCCAGGAAAGCCAGGCCTGCCTGTGAGTATATGTTATAAATGTAAATGTATGTGCACCAATAAAAATGTACAACAGACAGGTGGTTATCATCCCTTGCATTTTGATGCTGTTCACTGAAGTCTGGTTGTGGATGCTTTGCTGACTCTCCGTGCTTTTGTCACAGGGGCTGCAGGGGGAACCTGGAGACAGAGGGCCACCCGGGCGTGTGGGGGACATGGTAACTATCTCTCTGTCAGTCAGTCATTCAGTCCGTCCACCAATCAGTCAGTAGATTTCTTTCATAACGCCATTTACAAAGGGGTTATCATACACCATTTAAACCTGGATGTTTTCCACCCTACCTGCCTGTTGAAGAATGCGTTTGAGTTCATTTCAGTTCAGTTCAGTTCAGTAGATTTTAATTGTCCCCAAAGGGCAATTTGTGGGCTGTATTAAACGCTCTTATTAATGCCCATTTTGAAACCAAAGACAAATTTCCACATTACATGGATAATAAAGTTTCTTATTATTATTAAATTAGTAAAGTTCAACTCAGCAAAATGTCAGTATAGAGCCATTCAATGAGTGCTCCTGAAGCGACTCGGGTTTGAGGTGATACTGGGCGTAATCCAGAGGGAGAATTTCTTCTGCTCTGCAGGCTTCCTCAGTATCTGCTGTGAGGGAGAACCTAAAATATATCTGAATGTTTCTTTTCTATGTAATTAGCAACTTATTTAGCAGCATTGCTGTATTTAGGCTGCTCACTGTTCTAAATTTGTGTGAGGAGAGTCTACATTTATTCTCATTCATCCTTCTGTGAACTCTTATAATAATAATAATACAGCTGGATATTTAGGTTTTTAACAAATGCTGTAGGCATGCTGTGGCACTGAAATACGCAAACAATTTTGTGAATATACTGCTTTGTGGGGTGCTATAATGGAAATAACTTTTTTTCGTCAGAAGTCACAATTTATCCTCTAGACATTTAAAAAGATCTATTCTGACAGTGTCAAATTTATCATGACTTCCTTTGTCACTTGAAAGTGGCTGTCATAGTCCCCTGTCCCACACTGGGGTAAGAGGCAGTGCACTAAAATAACTGCACCTAATTCTTCTGGATTAACAGCCTGTAAAGCACAAACAGGCTTTTTGCTGTCGTCGCCCCACACCCACACCCACCCTCTTTCCACTGCACATCAAGGAAAACACACGGAGCTGTGTGAAGCTAACCAATAAGTTGTGAGGTTGAGGGTCTTTTTGCCTGAGATAGGGAGGTGGACTGCATTTACATCTGAGACTGTGTTCAGTGCTGCAGCTGAGATGGGAGAAAGGGGGGGGGGGGGGGGGGGGGGAGTGCATTGTTGCCAAATTCTGACATGCTAGGACCCAGTGATGGAAGTGCAGCATGTGTACCCCTGCTCCTACCCCCTACCCCAACCCCCCCCCCCCCCCCTTCCTCCAACTCCCGCAGGAGGGAAATACAGTCTGACCAAAGGCCCAGGCACGGGTCTTGTTTTCCATGTGCAGAGGCCCTGTCCTGTCATGAACTACGTATTTTAAAAATATGTTCAAATAGGCACGTGTGTGTATTTGTTTAGCTGTTCCATTCACTCATTCTTTGACAGCTAGCATTAAACACCTGAACCTAAAACCTTTTGTGCTTTTTATACGGCTTCATTTTCCATTGCTTCATATTTTAACAAATCCAGGTTTGATGATTAACTTTTACGAAAGTATATATTGCATTAGGTGAGCGTGCAATCTGCCTTTGCAAAACTGCAAGATTAATATTGATGGGGTAGACATCATCTTCATCAAAGCAATCCCGGTTCCAGACTTCTGTACCGGTACAAATTCATTATTTATACTTCCCTAATTTCTGCTAAATGTGCTGAATTGGGGGATACAGAGGGAACCCCTACTCGGACGCTGGCAAACCTGAAACCTTATCCTCTGAAAAAATATATATTGTGTTATGTTTGAATTTCAGGGTGACCCAGGGCCAAAGGGTGTGGCAGGCAGGAAGGGAAGAAACGGGCAAGATGGGGAACCTGGACAAGATGGGCAGCCAGGTCTCCCGGGGCACCCAGGGCCAAAGGTGAGGGCAGAGGTCAAAACCCAACTTCCTGTCAAGGAATTATTCTTCCTGTCATTGGGGATTTGTCTCATTATCCTACAGAAGTTGCCAAACAAAACGGCTTCAACTGGTCAATATTGCTCACTCCTTAAAGAATCACATTTTTCTCAAGTGTGATTTGAGATTCAGAAGGGTTTGATTCTTGTGGTTTAGACCATGTACAGCAGACATTCTAGTTCATATAAATGTATGAGGCCTTCTTTAAGAGACTGTGCAATCAATTTTTTTTTTGCATCGAAAGTGTTCCTTAAACCACCAATTTATAAACAGAAAAATAGTATAATAATCTTTTAAATTTGGTGAAATATGTCATTTATGAACAAAAGAGCTGGTGGTTGAACCTGATGTTTCCTGTTTTGTTATGAATATTCATTTCAAGATTGGCAGTCCGCTAAATGGCCACACTTCTGATTAAATAAAATTCAAATGCTTTGTTATTTACGTAAACAAAATGGTCTCTACAAGATCCAAACCAAATCCCCCAGTAGGAAGTATAATAACCAAGCTGTTTTCAGGTAAAAAAATAACTAAACTCATTTTAACCATATACTAAATAAAATGGGCGTAATGTCATAATACTTTCTCTTTGGGTATTTCTGTATGATATAACAATTATAAATTATGATTCTGTCACACTGAAATAAGTGTGAATTTGAGAAAGTCCAATTGGAAAGATTTTGTTAAACTAATATTGCCCCCCTCCGCTGGTGTTCCAGGGACCTCAAGGATTCAAAGGAGAGTCGGCCCACCGAGGAGAGAAAGGAGATGAGGTAAGGCGGTGTCTTTTCTGTGTGACACCAAGAGGGGGCAGCAGAGAGCACAGTCCTGCAGGTGAAATCCAGTACTCCCCTGGCTAAAGCTTCTGCAGCACCGGTTCTGTAGAGCTCCAGGTTCTGCTGGGTTTGTTGTTAAGTAGCCTACTGTTCAACACTTAGTTGATCAATTAAAGCAGTTGTGGCAGTGGTGGCAGTGTCGCATATTGCTTTGGGAACTGCCGGGCTTGCTACTCCAAGGTTGTGGGTTCGATTTCCAGGAGCGGTGCAGATATCCTTGTACAGCCTAACCTTGAACAAGGTACTTAACCTGAACTGCTTCAGTACATATCCAGCTGTGCTGTATAAATGGGTTGTATGTGAAGGAATTAGAGCTGCGTAAGACACTCCGGATAAGAGCTTCTGCTGAAGCAGTTAGTGTAAATTTACAAAACATGGACCAGAGGAACCCGTGGTGCCCTAGACTAGAAGATCCCAAAGCCCTTCTAAAATGACTCCCCTCCATCTTAGGACACCTCATCTGTGTAAATGATTTAAACTTGTGATACCTATGTGTAACATCCACATTATACCACAGTGTTTTTAACAGGCAAGTACTGTACATGGAAACATGCCCAAATCCTCACAGTGTATCACATCTATGTAAGGTGTCACTCTTTCGTACATTATAAATCAGGGCTTCCCAGACCTGTTCCTGGACATCTACTGTCCCATAGGTTTTCACACCAACCAAAAACAGCACACCTCATTCACCACTTAATTAGTAGAATCAGGTGTGCCAAATTAGAGTTGATCTGAAAACTTTGAGAATGATAGATTTTTAGGAACAGGGTTGGGTAGCCCTGGTGTAAATATGGAATAATTATTGGTGCAATTTATGAACGGGTACAGTTGGGTACAATCGCAGAGTCAGCGTGGACGTCCCTGGCGGCACGCAGCCGAACTGTGGCTCTGTGCGTCAGCGTTCGCTCCACAGGTGGGCCTCCTGGAAGGACTAGGGCCCTTCAGACCGATAAGAAGGTCAGGGGTCAAGGGTGGCATTTTTTTTAAAGCTCCTGTCTCTTACCCGCTATCTCAGACCAAGCTGCCGCTTCGCTTTCGCTCAGTGAGTCGCGTAGACCCGCCGCCAAGAGGCCATCGGCTTTTCTTCTTTCTTGCTTTCAAAGCAGAAAGAAAGGCTCTGTGGATTATGGTAAAAAATGTTAAACCGCAAAGCGACTCCAAGCCCGAGGCCCCGAGCAGCGATGCCGGATAAAGAGCGACAAGCCCCTCAGCTTTTTTCCAGGGTCCAGGGGTCAGCGTTTACATCGTGCGAAGGAGGGGGCTGGACGACGTGGACGGCAACTCAAATCTCTAGGAGCTCGTCCTTCTGCGAGGCGGCTTCCGGTGCTCGGTACGGGATCTGGCCTGCGCCCGTGCCGAATGTGGCAGGCAGCCCTACGGGGCGGGGCGTAATCAGGCGTGGTGCCACCCGAGGAGGGAGAGTGTCGGTCATTGGGGTCGCCCCTGTCTCATGCACCGGCGTGTCCTCTAAGCTGTGGAGCGTTCTCCTATTATGCAAGGCCAGTGCAGTTCAGCCGCTGGGTTGCAGGAGAAGAAATGAGCTGCAGCTGGCCGTGCGAACTCCTGTACTCCCCTACAGTCATGGGAGGGCACCGCGCCAATGAGAACAGAGCTGGATATTACATTTCGGGTGGACAAGTTTATTAAAGGAAGGGGGACGCGTGACCTGACTGAGTCAGGAACTCAAGGAACACTCGCAGAAAGGCCCCCACAACTGTCTGCCATTTTTAAAAAAATCTTTGAATGTTAAATGTTAAAAACGTGCCTATGGCTCCTCGTGGATCTTGTGCATTTTACGCAAAAAAACTACATCGCTTGTGCCTTTGTATTTTGCATGTGTAATTTTTATTTTGGTGGTAAATATGATGTATTCTGTTTATTTGTTTTCTACAGGGCCTCGTTGGCGAAGAGGGCCCTTACGGAGAGCAGGGTGAACTGGGAGAGAGGGTAAATTTGTTATTAGTATCTTCGTCTTTTTAATATTTTCCCTTGCTTCAGTTCAATCCATTTTCAGTTGCTGTGTGTCGTAAGCATGGAAGCTTGACAAGGTGACCCAGAATGTTGGAACACATTGCCCTCTTGTGGTCGCTGAAGGTTGTGCTTAAATTTAAGGGGTGTGTTTGCTCAAGGTTGTTCAGAGTAGTGTTATATCTTTTTTTAGTTTTCATACCATTAACGGCATTAGTACAAACCTACAATTTTGTGATTAGACAGCTTGTCCTTAATCAATATTTGAAAATAAAATTCAGCTACAGTTGCATGCTTCATTTGAGCCAATAAGGGATGTGTGCTTCAGTCAATGTGGTTGGCAGACAACATACAGTAAGTAAAAACTGTGAACCAACTGAAGGTGGAAGAATCCTGAAGTTTGGTGCGTCATCCCTCAAAACCTTCCTTGTCAACATGACAACAAACACTATAGGTTCAGCAGAGGCCAAGGATGTCAGTGTGCATTGTGCAAAGTTTCCGTGGAAACAAACATCATCACATTCTCGTGGTTATCTTTCAGGGTTCTAAAGGGGAACCAGGTCACCCAGGACCGACTGGCCCACCTGTAAGTAGTGCAGCGCCTGTGGGTCCAGTCTAGAAGTTGATTTATGCAGTACCGTGGCACGTCGATGAGAATTTAAATGGCATTCACCACAAGGTCTGCTCTGTTTTTTTTTCTCTCTCAGGGGCCGAAGGGCATCAAAGGGGTGGAGGGTCTTCAGGGCCCGCCGGGGCCAGAGGTAAAGCACAGCAGTAAAAACAGTTACACTTCGCACAGGGGCGACGTAGCTCCGGAGGTAAGAGCGGCCGATCTGGCGGTCGGAAGGGTCGCCGGTTCGACATGGCAAGTTCACAAATTCATATTGAACATTAAATTGCCTGCTGGTTTTTGGGGTGTTCTCGGCACCAGTGTTTCAATTACGTTTTGATTTACATTCATTGGCTACCTTGTCCTCAAGGCCTTAAGTGGCAGCTGATTGAAAGGACACCACAAAAACCTGCAGACACTGCGGCCCCCTTGGGAGTCAGTTTGACACCCCTGATCTAGAGAAACAGTGGCCCCCCATATGGAAGCTAATTCATGGTTTTTCTGGGTCTGTTTTCACCAGGGGGAGCCTGGGCCTGATGGTGACCCAGGACTTCCTGGGCTGATGGTGAGTTTGAGTGAAGAACAGCTGCTTGCATCCTCTCATCCTGTTTATCTTCTCGCTGTCAGTCAGGAGGCACTGTGCTCAGCCTTTACTGTGCCTGCGTGTGCTAACTGTGTATGACACAGTTCTGCATGTTGTCATCTGGTTTTATTGTCAAGCTTTCAACGTAACTATCCTTCGAAGGCAAAGTTTCAAAGATTTTCACGACACAGAGTGAACAGAATGAGCTTGAGAATGAATGCTTAAATAAAAAATACCAGTAACAGTGCGAGTTGTCAGTATCTTCACATCTCACTGTGTATGTGTGTGTGTGTGTCTGTGTGTCTGTGTGCCTGTGCCTGTGCGTGTGTGTGTGCATGTGTGTGTGTGTCTGTGTGTGTGTGTGTTTCCAACCAGGGAGCTCCAGGCCTGACGGGCGCGGTTGGGGCACAGGGGGTGAATGGATCTCAGGTAAGGCGCCCCCTGCTGGTCACCTGTGGTCAGCGGGGTCAATGTGGAGAACCCTCTGCCATGGCAGACAGACATATAAGCAGAGCTTACTGCACGGGATTCAGCCACTACCTACACCAGTGGTGGGCAGCTCCAGTCCCAGAGGGCCAGCGTTTAAGGCAGGTTTTTATTTCCACCAATTAGCCTGGCTCAATTAGCCAATTACCTCTATGCACCAGTGCTGGTTCATTTGTAGATTTAGATCACAGTAAAACGTTTCACGAAGGGACACTGCTGCAACAGGTTTCTGCTGTTATTCACAAGCCTATCAAGAAATCGGTAGATAAAATGTCAGATCACGTAGATTACTGAGTTAATGGCATAATTAAGTGCAGATGTTGGTGTGAAATTCGGGAAACAAAGTCGAGCTCACAGTTTCGTCCACAACATGGCGCTCAGTACTACACTTCCTACCTCCAGACTCTAGCTGGATCCAGTGCCTTTTGTAAATGCAAAAGTCAGACATTTTGGTTCTGTTCTGTCCCGTTTCAGGGTGATCTCGGACCTGCCGGAACCACTGGCCATAGGGGCCCTCAGGTACTGTGCTTGGTGTTAGCCATAGCACGTCTGTTAGGTGTGTGTCTGTTTCTGTGTTTGTGTGTTCGTCCATGCTTTTGTGTGTGTGTAAATGTGTTTTCTGTGTATGTGTCTGTATTCCTGTCTGTGACAGTGTGCATGTGTGTGTACGTATACATGCATATTTGTGTGAATCATTGTGTGGTGAAGCCTGCATTGAGTAGTTGGTTGGAGCTTGTCCTTGCTTGTAATTGTTACCCGAATGCAATAAAACCCAACCAGAACTCGTGAATTTGGGTCAGGTCGGGTCGGGTTCTAATCCTATCATTTTGTATCGGGCTCAGTTTGGTTCAAGCTCTTCGTAGCTGGCCATTGTAAGCACAAGCTGGATGCAAAACGAATGCCTCAGAGCAAAAGGTATAGCCAGGGGAGTATGAAGGCAGTGAGGCTAGGGAAAGGAAAGTCCAAGGTCTGGACAAACTTTTACATGGTTTTGATCAAGCTGTAAACAAAAGTGCGCAATTTAAAATAAATGCAAATACTGTGATGCCCGGTGATGCCAACTTCTGGAAGACAAATAGGCCAAGCAACCTCACTGTCAAAAACGCGCCGAGGCAAGCAGAAAATAGAGTGATTGCGGACCCAAGCTTGCTTGTGTCCTTGAACAACAGCAACCATAAAAAAATCGGGTCACTTGGTACATTTCCAAACAAACAATCAGATTTTTCAAAACAAGCCCAAAAACCAAAACTTTCCCATTTTTTCAAGTGAAGGAAAAAACAAACCCAAAGCCAGGTATTATAAGCAGTTTTGGTAATTCTGATGATACCCTGCTTAGGTAAACTACGGTAGACGTGATGAGGGTATATCAAGGGGTATAACAGGCTAGGGTATACCAAGCCTGTCGCCGGGCACCATCCACTGATCCAACCGAAACGTCAGCTGCTTTTTTTTTTTTCAAACTGAATATCGACCATTCCTCAAACCTGCGTGCACCGTCTACTGTACTGACACGCTTCATGAAGTCGGGTTCAAATCGGGCCGGGCTTTCAAAGTACTGCGACCTGCGAGCTCGCGTTGGGCTCGGGGCGAAAAGAAGTGGGCCCTGGTCAAGCTGAAATTTTTGGGCCCGTTTCGAGCTCTGGTCCTTGTATGATTAGGTGTTGGTATGTGTGTATGCTGTACTGTGTTGTGGGTGCCAGGTGTTTGCTGAATTACTCCATCACCTTTTTTGTGGTTTAGGGTCCACATGGCCTGGATGGAATACGAGGGCCCCCAGGCCCCCGGGGTCCCCAGGTATGTTACTCCCCCCCCCCCCCCCCCCCCCCCCCAAAAAATCCCTGCCAGTTCCCCACTACACTGTTTTAATAGGTTTCACCCACAGGACTTTTCAAACACACCCTTCCATACTGTATGCTGTGTCCTAATGCCAAGTGTGACTCAATCAAGTCAGGAGGTCAGATGCCATATAACAAGTGTTGTTTATGAGCATAAGAGGAAGTGATATCACATGAAACTCATTGAATACCACAGAGCTTGATTAGCACTGTCATGTCGATTAACAAGCGGGAACTGGTGAGCTGCAAACACAGGCAGAAATCCAGAGAAGTCATTGGTTCTTTCTCTGCTTTTTATTTTTTTGACTTCCTTTGTTTAATGATCCATATCAGTAAACAACTCATTGCCTTCCTGTATCTTTTGTATCTTTTGGTCGATGCTGAGTACTGTTTCAGTTTGGCTGCACAATACTGTGGAGGATTTGTACTGATTATCTTATTTGACCATGTGGATAGTTATCTGCCTGTAAGCAGGGCATGTTGGCACCTTAAAGACTAGTTATTGCAGACTTAAATTTAATGCTTATATAAACACAATCAAATTTTAACAGTGCCTCCGAAGTCATCCGCAAATAAAGTAGTTCCACTTCATAGATACGAATGCCTTCCTCAAAGTACTCGTGTAAATATACTTATGTTTCAGTATCTTTGCCTTACTCTCAGGAGCGAAGCAAATTACAATTACTTGGGGGGTTTGTAGCTTTTATGTAGATAAAGCTTAATCAGTAAGGATTACATTTATTTCACTAAATTAAACTCATATCATTTTAAATTCTCTTCGAGGATTTGAAGAACAATGGCAGTACCACCCCACTTGAGATTGAGAGGAAGGGGATTTACCTTGCTAGAGTCAAGGATTAATTAGCCAGTTGGTGTGAATGTTAATTAAGCAAAGGCAAATGTCTCTTTCCACCTCCCATGTTTGCAGTCGATGAATCACTGCTGGTCTCAGCCCGTGACCTGAGCTACAGAGAGAAATAGAGCTGGCCAACAGTGCAGCCTCTCCACTGTCAAACCATGAAGGGGCCCAAAAAATGGGCCTCAAAGCAGAGAGTTAGAGAGCAAATGACCCCTGGAGGTGGTATCTGTGTAGTAAACATGATGTGTATTCCAGTTGCGTTGCCTTGGCCACTTCCTCATGTCAGAAATCTCTGAGTGCTAGTACAGGTATGGTAGCCAGTGTCGGGTAAGGTATTTCCATTTGACAGGTGTGTTCTCAAATGGTCTGGGTTTTCTGGATTGTTCCTTAATCCGTTGGTTCCCAAACTGTATGGTGGGACTCAGTGACAGTAGACAGTTGTGAAAGTAGATTACAGGACACGCTTGAGTGAAAATAACTTTGTACAAGCACTAGTGCTGAAATGTTAGGCTGCAAGGAGTGGGTTGGAAAAGCAGAAAATGTATTTGCTTGTAATGTAACTTAGTTGTGCGGACAGAAAGTTTAGAAACCAAGGCTTATATCCGTCCCCGATAGCGTTCGCTGTGAAGAGGTGGGCTTACGAGTTTCGGCGAGTGTAGCCAGACGGCGTACCTCTCCGAAAAGCACGTGTTGCCGCGCACGCACCTGGGGTTGCGGGCGAAGTGCGCCCCCCCCCCCCCCCCCGTGCGGGGAGCTCGTTAAACCGACTCCGACATGAAAGCCGAGCCTTTGAATAGCCAGCCCCTCCGCTCCTTCACTGCCCTGTTAAAAAATGCCAGTGCAGCGCTCCAGATGTCTGCAACACAGCAGAGGCGCGTCATGTGTGCCCGGTGCCCGGGGTCCCAGGCTGAGGGGCCCCAAGCTGGGGGGCCCCGTCCTGCTCCTGGGGGGCTCACAGGAGAGGCGCTTCATGTGGCTGGGCGTCCCAGGCTGAAGGGGGACCCGTTCTGCTCCCGGGGGGCCCATGGGAGAGGAACGGCTCAGAGGCATGCAGCCAATCACCGCCATACCGCCATAATGAAACAAGACCGCCCACGGCCTCGTCTGCAGGGCCTTGCGTTCTCCGCGTTAACGAGCTGGAAATGACATCACCTCTCTTATTTTTACCATCTCGTCAAAACGGCAGAAACCTTCTCAACATTTACGAAAATGTCCCAGCTCCTCACGTGCTCAGCGCGTATTATTCAGACTTTTTGATATGTTTGTTGAACCTTTTGGTGTATCTATCGCAGAAGTGAAACACACACTGTTCCAAAGCAGTGCCCCATGTCCAGTGTTTCCTACAGTGCGCTTTTATTCAGCCAGAATATAGGTAACTTACCTGCCTTTCCTCACCTGACAATATGAAGACAACGTGGTATTTTAAGTTTCGTCTAACCGTGTCATGTGACCACCAGTGTCACTGGAAAGCATGTGTCATTTAGTGTTGCTTGACTAACAGGCGGCCATAGCCTTGATTCAGTTATCAGCTTTTTTTTTTCTTTACAAATGGAAACAATGCATCATTTCATTGCCAAAAACCATTTGTCAGGCATTTTGTTAACGGCTGAGTTCTTAAAAAAATGAATGATTGCAATTTGGCATTAAAGACAAATTTAGATCGAACGCTGGAGTGTTGGATTATGATGTCACACAAAAAGCGCTTTGTCCACATCAGGTCGACAGCTTGCAAGCTTGCATGAAGCCCGAGGCGACAGCAACAGAGGCAAGGCTGGGAGAGCAATACCATGGGCAATGTCTTTCTGCCTGCTTGAGTTTTCAGAAAGAGAAAGTGCATGATGTGGAAATTCTGTGATCCAACTGTGTCTCTGCAGGGGAAGCTCGGGAAGGAGGGTCTCCCTGGTCCAAAAGGAGACCCAGTAAGTCTCCGCAACTCTATACTAACCCTTATTTTTACAAAAGACTGTAAATTAGGTCGTCACTTAAAGGGGAGCATTGTGATGTTAAATGGATCGTCCACTGATAATATTGAAAAAAATGTCAGTTAAACCATCACCACATTCTAGACATTGTTCTTCTAGCCTGAAAAAAATATGGGAGCACACCTCAGGCAGATCTGTACAAATCTAAGTGATGCTTTTAGCCACACCCACTCACAGTCTAGTTGCAACACACAGAGTCAGTCCAGCGTGTTTCAGATGCCAGATTGATAAATAAAATAACATAATTAGGGCGAAGTTTCCCTCCAATTAAATGGACGTTATGTGAAGAAACAATTTTTACGATGCTTTAGTTTAATGCATTCTTAATGTCATGCTTTTGAATCTTAATTGCTTAATAGCACTAATTCTGTGTAATGGGCTCTTCATGCTTGCTGTGTAATGCTTCTCTTTATGCGATTAATTATTGCATAACCACATGAAAGGCATAAATGATATCAGTCCTCCAGATCTTGATCGGTCAGTGTGGCAGTGCGGTAGACCTCTGCGTTTTAAGAACTTGATGGGAGAATAATGAGCAGGTTGCTATTCATTAAGCTGCTCCGAAGGGCACCTTCGCCAGCAAAGTGAAACCATAAATGTGAGGTGCAGATTGAGTGCCCATTTAGCACTCATGACAAAGTAATTCATCTGTGGTGCGTCGTGAGGGGGGGGGGGGGGGGGGGCGGGGGCGGGGGGATGAAGAGGTCGGAACATTATGTAAATAACCCGGAGAATCTGTGTAGTGTCCCGCCGAGCAGTGTTTTACAGCGTTGGTACTGCTCCACAAACACTCTTTCTCGCATGCCCGCTCCGTAATAATGATCTTATTTATCACTGAAGAACACACAGGACGGTTCTGAAGGATTTTATTTCTGCTGCTTACACGGAGGCCTGGGTTCCGTAAGCAATCTTAATATATCTATGCCCAAATTAATGTGTTCACCGACCGTTTTATTGATAAATAGCTAAAACCACGAAAATTTAATATGGCTTTCTGTTTTTGCTGATTAGCACACTTCGGGGAGAGGTGGAGGCAGGCGGGGAAGTGAACTGTTATATGCTGGAATTCCCAGACGTTTTTCTCTGGTGAACGTAGCCTTGTTTGTCCAAGGGAGCTGCGCGACAATGGACTGTAAGAGCTATCAACATGAACATGGCCGCAGATTCTGTAGTTAAACCAGATGGTCTTCTCCTGCCTTCCTTTCTTCCTTTCTACCCACAGGAGGTTCTGGTTATGTGACAGGTGTAAGGCACAGTTTCCTGTACTGTGTTACAGTTCAAGTACAGAACAGATCATCCATTGTCACACCATTGTCCTTGGGCACACCGCTTCAGGAACATTCGAAATATCCATAAAATTTCAAGGCATAGGGAGACAGAGCTTTAAATATATCATGAATACAGAGTTGAGTATCTGGTGAGTCTAAAGCAACTGTGATAGGGCCAATGTGAGCCATCACTGTCCCATGATAAGCTGAGCTTTTTTCTCCCTGTTTCTGCTATTCAGGGCCGGCCAGGGCCTGTAGGCCCCAGGGGAGAGCACGGGTTCGAGGGGCCAATGGTGAGTGAAGAATAATCATCGTAGAAATCATCGTATTTTCACTCTTCCTCACCAAGTGACTGTCTTGTTGTACTCATAGATCTGTAAAGAAAAATCTCTTTAAAATAGGCGTGTAATGCATTTACATTTTGCAACTTTGTGTTTGCATCTCTGCTTGTCACAGGTTTCTTTCCAAATGTAATTTTGAGTGGAAAAGCTTTTCATCAAAACCTTTCATTTAGTTACTCTCACACTCGTTCATTCACTTATTTACTCTCTCTCTTGCTCACTCACTGATTTATTCACACGCCTATTCACCCACTCACCCCTACACTTATTAGCTAATTCACTCAAATACCTGTATGCATGGTCAATCTTTTAGTCAGTCACTTATTCACTTGCTTTCTGTAATCCTTTCACCTGTCCAGTCATTTATTCGTTCACATATTTCACTCTACCTTATTTGAGGTACTCACGTGTACTGTACCTTGCGAACATTATTTACGGCGTTGGCCAGAATTCAAAATGAGCGTCTGCATCAGGCAATAACTCTGACACCCAGGATGCAGATGTCTCTGCCTGTTTGGCTACTGATGCCAAGAACGCTGCAAACATGCCCAGACTGTAGCACAGCAGAAATAAAGGAAACCCATTGTGTTGCTTTTAAATAAGTTTATTTCTCTTTAACCTGCCCAATCGCATCTCAGACACTTACAAATTAGCTAAATGACACATTTTTTCTGGAAATGTGTTGTTACTGGAGTGTGTTTTGATCGTTTTTCTCACTCGATATTATCCACTTCCTGTCTCTGGTCTTCAGCTCCTCACTTTTTCCCCCCACATCTCTGGACTCGATTGCTTCTGCCTGGAGGTCGTCAGTTGCCAGGAACCATGATCCATTCATTGGTTGATGAGTCAGGCAAATCCCTGTCAAACCTCCCACCATTCGGAAAATGCAATGCACTGCAATATATTGTAAAGATGCTGACTTCTGGAGAATATAATAATAAGCATATGGCACATCAATGTGTTTTCTTTCTGGAAGTGGCAATAATTTCCATTTTGCCCATATCGTGTGAAGGTGTTGCAGTATCTTGATCTATGATGAAAAATGTTTTGCTGTGATCTGATGTGCACACTTCACTGGTTTAGAAAATGAAGTCAGAATTATTGGTTTTAAACAAAAACCAGGCTGCGCTGGAGTTGTGCACCACAAATGCAGGTATTTAAAACCCAGAATCTTGCCAGTGGTTCTCAAAACACAGCAAAGTGCCCCTGCGCTGCGTGTTAGGGATCAGCCTGTTTCTTGATGCAAAGCAGTGCCGTGGCTGCAAAAATTCTCCACCGATCTCAGGGCAGGTGACATTTCACAGAAATTTTTGATTCCAGCGAATCGCCACAGGGAGGAGCACAAGGTCACTAGAACACCCGGGTCGAAGGTCACCTGTCAGCTTTGTAGTTTTGACGAATTGGCCATATTGTTGCCATAAAACTGGAGAATTGCCATCTCCAAAACACTGTAAACCAAGTGATTAAGAATGTTCCCATAGGCAGCAGCTGAATGTAATTCTGGCTTTGATCCAAAAACATTCCAGTTCACTTTTTTTGTTAGGCTTTCAACAACTTCTCCAGCTGTTATTTCACCCATATGTGTATATCATTTTTGAGGCCTGTGGGGTTTTTTTCACTGTTCATGTGCCATAACACACAAAGGAAAAATGAGAGGTATCTTTTTTTATTTATTTTGGCACAGAATGGCACAGTTCACCCTCCTTTCCAGTTTTTTAGTTATTTTTTGCTTTACTTAGACAGGAAGGAAGCAAAAGGGCAACGGACAGAGAGGATGACAGCTGAGAAAGTTCAATCGAGGGGGGGAGGGGTGGCTGCCCCATAGACCTCACCACATGCCCCTTCAGACATGAACGCGATTACCTGATCAACACCTGTGTCGGGGAGTCAGAGCTCTGATGTCATTATGAAAGTCAATCAATCAAACTTTATTTATGAAGCACATTTCCGACAGCGGGTGCAACTCAGTGTGCTGTACATAAAAAGACAGAAACATCTAACAGGGTGATTAAAGGATATAAGAAAAAACATTTAGGACCTAAGGACAAAACTAAAATAAAGATAAAAATTAGGGTAAATGGCAGCAGTAGTGAAAGTGGCGCAACAACAAACACAGCAGACAAACAAGGTCGGATAAATAACTGAGTAAATAGTTTAAAATAAGTAAAAACATTTTTTTTAAATGAATGCACCAGTTTTTTATAGCAGAAAAAGCATAAACCAGGCATGACCGACCTTATTTGTTCTAACCCGCCATGAAAACACCTGAATCAACTAATCTAGGTCTTGATTTGCCATGATTAGTTGTATCTGTTTGTATGTATTGAAATATATTTGGAATGCCTCCATGTATTATTCTACGTACAGCAGTATACTCTTCAGTATATGGCATTGTATTTTCCTTGCGTAAGACTCTTGCGCTGTAAAGCTGCTTTGTGACAAAGCTCCTTTGTTACAAGCGCTATACAAATAAAATTGATTGATTGATTGATTGTAAGACAGAATGAGAGAGATCGCCAGAGCGGAGCGGTAGGTGAGGTGTGAGGGCTGCTGGTTCCAAGCCGGGCTGTGCCACACTGCAGCTTTTAATGACGCTGGTTTTGGGTGTCTGTGTGTGGAGATGATGGATGAGGGGCAGCAGCCGGTGCTGCGGAATAGCTTGTAGGAGACGGATTAGCTTGCTGCTCTCAAGAGCAATAAGCCCAAAGCACTCTGCATCCAAACAAACTGAAAGCTTTATGCGACCAACTGGAGTCTGCAATAACAAGGATCTATTTTTTTTTAATTTTCCGTCTCTTTTTATCTGTCTTTGGATCAAATGAAATTCAAATGAGCTTCATTGCCTAAAGGTGTGCAAGGCAGCACTGCTGAAGGAAGTGTGCAGAGGATTCGGTAGTAACAGAAAACTCCAACTGTGCTGTAAACTATCAATAAATTTACAGCACCCTCATCCCTGTACCCTTGGGGATCTGCGCTTGTTGTGCCTTCTGTCTTCGAATCTGTAGGCTGTAACTTGTTTGGTTGTTGTCTCTTTCCATTTCTGTTTTGTCTGATAGCGTTCAAAGTCCATTTAAATCTCATTCCTTTTGTCCAGTTTCCAGTGTGGCCATCAGTCAGTTGTGCTTTGTGACCATTTTTTCCTTTATGTCGTTTGTCTGCTGTGTCTTGAGCTGGAAGCAAATGCATAAATGCATTATTCAGTGTGTTTCAAAGAACATGCAAAGTTTACAGTTACTGTCTCTCTCTCTTTCTCTATTTCACACATTCTCTCTTTCTCTCTCTCTCTCTGTTTTACCCTCTATCTCTCCTTCGCCCTCTCTCTCTCTCTCTCTCTCTCACACATATATTCAGGGTGCACCGGGAGCACCGGGCCCTCCAGGGATTCTGGGAAACGCAGTAAGATAAATCCCATTCTATCATATCTCGTAGTTCTCTGGTCATATTTGGTCATATCCTGTGTGCTTGAGCAGCAGTGAGGGGAGAGCCGGTACCAAGGGCCCACCCGTCTGATTTCTGCCTGACCTCTGCTTCGTCTCCAGGGAAACAGAGGGCCGGACGGGGAGAGGGGGGACTTCGGGCTGAAAGGGGACAGGGTGAGGACTTTGGGAGTGATATCGCCCCCCCCTGTCCCTGCATGACCTTCTAAAAATGCCCCAGTTTTCTTGTGCACTCTTAATTACCAGCTGCAGATGATAGCCAAGTGTCATCATGATGGCTCAGTGTGTTTGTCTTTGGATGTAATTTCATTTTATTGTGTAAACACTTGTTGAGTTACTTGCCCGCAGGAACACCTGTGTAACTCACCTGTGTTGAGTTACTTGCCCGCAGGAACACCTGTGTAACTCACCTGTGTTGAGTTACTTGCCCGCAGGAACACCTTTGTAACTCATCTGTGTTGAGCTACTTGCCCGCAGGAGCACCTGTGTAACTCACCTGTGTTGAGTTACTTGAGGTGAACTTCTTACTTGAGGGCTCATGGCGTTTGGTCTCTGCAGGGTCTTCAGGGCGCTCCAGGAATCAGGGGTCCCCAAGGAGAAGAGGGGTCTTCTGGTTTCCCAGGATTCCTCGGGTCCAAGGGTCAATCAGGTCCCAAAGGGATCCAGGTACACGTTCGCCTGCGTCCGCTCCAGCCTTACTCCTGGTGTCTGCCCTGCACTACACTCCCCCGCCGTCCCCTCTGCGGGATCCGGGCTCTTCGGCTGGGCTCAGTCTGAAGGAAAGCCAGAGGGAAGCGACCGTGGGATTGCACGCAACAAGTTTAAACGTTTATCATCGATCGTTTCGCGAGGCGCGGAAGCCGGCGGTCGCTGCGAAGCGCTCGGGGAAAAATTGACGCGAGCGTGGAGCCCGTTAGCGCGGCTCGTACCCGCGATCAGCCGCAAGCAGCTCGGAACGGTCCTCGGCTTTTTCGCGCCGCCGCGAATCGATAAACAGTCGCTTGTCGCGGTTCTGAGGTTTCTCCTTTTTTCGTTTATTATTATTATTATTATTATTATTATTATTATTATTATTATTAATGCTTTTTGAGAAACTGAATTTTTCACCCCCCCCTCCCCCACCCCCCACCCCCACCCAGCTGTCTGTTTTTACTTTTTGAAATCAAAGTAAAGTTTCTTGTGATATCACGGTACAAGTGCTGCCAAATTTAAACCAGGAAAGTGTAGAAAGTGTCTTCTGTTTCAGAAGGTACAATAGGTAGTTAGGGAAAATCTAGTTTTTTTTGCATGACCAAAGGAACGGTCCTGTGATGAAACGGCAATCACACCTTTGTTTGCTGCCACGTCAAAATGTAACACATTAAAGCTTTACTGTCAGTCTATGGGGTAACAGCCAAAGCTACCAGATATTCAACCTGATTGTGTTCAACTGCAAAATTTCACTCTTCTACCATTGTTAAAGAAAAGTGTTCTGGTTTGCTGACTCGTAATTAATATTCATGAGGGTGCATGGTTGAAGACAGAACATTGGTGCAGTTATTTCATTAAGCACCAGAAACCCGTCGCTACAAACCAGAACATTTAAAAAAAGACTCACAATGAAGTAAGGGATGAACACGGCAGATGTACTGAGAGGATATCTGTGGCCACAGTAATGCCGAGGTTCGAGTCGTTGATTCTTAATTGCCCTTTGGGGGTGTGATCAGAAAAATGATGCAGGACTGTAAATTGATGGCGAGAAAAGAATCTGAGGATGAGTGTGCTTCTCGTACAGGGCGAAGATGGGGAAGAGGGGTCTCGGGGAAAAGCTGGCGTGATGGGATTGAAGGTCAGAGACGTATGCTGTTCAGTGTCTGCACACACTTCCCAGATGTTAGATTTGGTGTTTTAGTGCAGTTTTGGAGTTTAATTCATTTTTATAAATATATGCACTTGTTGATTACAGTAGTTTCCCAGCCTACACTGTATAGCACCTTAACTTAGAGATGGAAGGTTCTGTATATATGTATTTTTAATAAGTAAGGTAGGACAAAGGGATGTGTTGTAATAATTATGACAGGTCAATGTTTTAATAAGCAGTACAGAGGGCAATGCTGTTGCAAGCATGTTATAACAGAGGGAAATGTTGTAATAAGCGGTACAGAGGGGGTAATGCTGTTACAAGCATGTTATAACAGAGGGAAATGTTGTAATAAGCAGTACATAGGGTGATGCTGTTACAAGCATGTTATAACAGAGAGAAATGTTGAAATAAGCAGTACAGAGGGTAATGCTGTTACAAGCGTGTTATAACATAGGGAAATGTTGTAATAAGCATGTTTGTTCTCTTTAAGGGGAACAGAGGACCCGATGGCCGCCAGGGGAAGGCAGGAGTCAGGGGGCCTAAGGTACAGTGCCTGCCTGTCTCACCCGCACACCTGTCGCAGGAGCTAACACATCACTCAGTGACCGCAAGTGCAGGACAGGCGCAAAAAATGTCTGTTATGTCCCATTCCACTTTTTGGAGTCTTGTGCTTCCCTTCCTTTCGTACACGTAATTATGCGTTTCCATCCTTCTGTGCAGTATTGTACTCCATGCAGTTAAAATCCTTGAGTGAGATGCGTTATGATGTCAATTTGGAATGAGGGTTTCAGTCTGTGGGCTTCCTCCATGTCATGGATGTCTATTATAATGTGTATATTTCTCACACATACTTACAAAATTCTCCACAGATTGTTTCATTGTTGTAATTTTACAATTTGGCCCCGGAATGTTTGCGATACCTAATTTCCTTCTAGTGTCCTGTTGCTTTTCATTTCAGCTAATTTGGCACACCTGACTCTCCTGATTAGCAGCTCAACCTCTAGCTGTTGAATTAGGTGTGCTTTGTTAGGGCTGGAGTGAAAACCTGCAGGAAATGTTGGGCAGCCCTGTAATATGCTGTATGAGCCCAATAGGGATTAAATATACTCTCTTTGATGCTAATCTCCAGAGGTATATTTAACATTGAAAATGTTGCTGTGAATTAAATGTGTCAGTATTAAATTACAATCTATCTGCTAGTTGTGTCTGATGTCCAGCTAGGAAAGAAAGCTGATTAGTTCTCAAATAGATGCACAGCCCCCCTGACCTTGACCTCTGACCGTTGACCTTTCTCTATCCACAGGGTCGTACAGGACAACGCGGGCCTACTGGTATTCCTGGGATGTCGGTAAGAAGTGAACTGCAAATTTGGAGAAAGAGATTTATTATTATTATTATTATTATTATTATTATTATTATTATTATTATTATTATTAACAAAATGTATCTCTCTGAGCAAGAGTGTAGTGGTCACACCTGCTTCAGGCAGAGAAATGTATGATGTGCAGTGAGAGGGCAGAGACTGAGTGGAAAGAAAAGTATGTGTGTGTTCGACTCTGGACCGACAGTTGACTAAAAGGCTAAAATGCAGTTCACACAAAATAAAATTTAAGTATGTTTTCCCCTTACCCAGAACACTATCTATCCATCCAGATGGTATCGCTGAGATCTGATAGGTTTTCTAGATTTCTAGAATTTCACCTCGATAACAACTTGTTAGCAACTTACTTTATTAAAGCACATGCCAGCTTCAAAAATTTTGTTGAGATACTAGCGGAGTGTTTTGTTTTATGACATCGATAGAAGAAGAAGTAGTTCTCTATGAAATTGTGTACAAATTAAGCTTTGTGGATGTTAATGAATAACCGCGCCATTATATTTGGAATGAGATGTTGCTGTTGAGTTTTTCGAATGTAAATTTTTGGTGCATTGAGCAGCTGAAAAAGATGGTTCTGTAGATGGTCCGTTTTAACAAGGTGACCTGCATCTAGGAAACGCATGAAATGTAGAAAAATTGTCAAATCTAAGCTAAACAATCTGGAACAATAATTAAAATTTTTTTATTTTTTTTATTTTTTAGCTGAACTTTAGAATTACGGTTACTTCTCCACACTTTCCATTCTAGCAAGTCCTGTACTGGACGCGTTTGTTTTGAGTGTGCTGAAGATGTCTGGATATTGTTCACAGGCAAAATAGCTGAGGGCTACAGACAGCTCTCCTAATACAAAATGAGACGCAAAAATAAAGCACCAGGCGTATTTTTCTGCTGTCTAGTGGAATGACCCCCTCTTGATTTGCGAAGCCTATTTTCCCAGAGGCTCATTTTGTAACGTGCGGCAGGAGATATGGGTGAACGCCAAATGCATGAAGGTTGATTCTTTAACAGAACAGAGGCTCCTCCGACGCCGTTGTCCCCGCGCGGGCGCCGATAGCGGTTTCTGTGTGTTCAGCAGGCATCCTCCGCTGTTTTATTGGGCGTGCTGGCAGTAAGTTAGCCAGTCATAAGCACCCCATTAATGTTTAATGCCTCTGGGCATATCCTCACCCGTTTATCAAAAGGTGATGATATTTAATGTCCCTTTGAGGTTGTCCTGTACTGGGTTACGCAGTCAGTGTACCCAGCCTGCGTTATTGGTCAAAGTGCTGGTTCCCTCTTCATAAACAGGACTCGTTACATGCTGAACTGTGCTTGTGTGTGTAGGTGTCCTGTTCTCTCATGTTCACCTGTGTGTGTGTGTGTGTGTGTGCGTGCGTGCGTGTGCGTGTGTGTGTGTGTGTGTGCGTGTGTGTGCGTGCGTTTATCAAAAGGTGATGATATTTAATGTCCCTTTGAGGTTGTCCTGTACTGGGTTCGCAGTCAGTGTACCCAGCCTGCATTATTGGTCAAAGTGCTCATTCGCTCTTCATAAACAGGACTTGTTACATGCGGAACTGTGTTTGTGTGTGTAGGTGACCTGTTTTCTCATGTTCACCTGCGTGTGTGTGTGTTCGCGTGCGTGTGTGTGTGTGTGTGCGTGCGTGCGTGCGTGTGTGCGTGCGTGCGTGTGCGTGTGTGTGTTTTTTGTGTTTTTGTGCCCTGCAGGGTCTGCCAGGCCCTCCTGGGACAGAGGGACCTGAAGGAAAGCCTGGTACACAGGTTCCCATTCTATATCTTTTAATACCACCACCAATGCTGACCATCACACCTCTACACATTTATACTGGGCCTCACACTCCTGTGCCATTTCACACCTCTACACCTTTATACTGGCCCTCATACACCTGTACTTCACACACCTGAGTACATTCTGTATTTATTCTGTTTTTATACTGGGCCTCACACTCCTGTGCCATTTCACACCTGTACACATTTATACTGGGCCTCACACACCTGTACTTCACACACCTGAATACATTCTGTATTTATTTTGGCCACCATACACCTGTACCGTTACTCACCTGTCACCACCAGTCATATTGGACATGACACACCTGTACATCCCCTGTGCCCAAAATGGGAATCATCTGTGCACGTACAGTAGCTTCCCCTTCCCCTGAAAGATTTTTTTATCAGCTAAGACATTTTTTCTCTTCAATTTATCTCCAAGCGTGGCTGAAATTCCCATAATCCAGTTCTTTATATTCTCTGTAGCACCTGGGTTAGAGATGTGAGGTAGCGAAAGAATATTATTAGTCTTGATGTCTCATTTCACTTCGTCGGCGTGCTAATTTGTCTCGCGTATGTTTACTTAGCCAAGCGTCTCCAAATCTCGGTTCTGTCGATGTACTGAGCACGCTGGCTTTCATTCCGGCTGCACTCTTTAATTACTTTTGTCTGATCGAACAGCCGGCTGAGTTTAGTTGACAGCCTGTCCCATCTTTGTTCCTGAGCCCGTTTTAAGTAATTATCCTCAAATTGCACCTTTGATTGTATTTTTCTGACAGTTCAAATAGGCTCGCTACAATACATTTCGCTCGTTCAAGTCCTCAAGCTGATAGCTGGGTTGGCGATGTTAGCCCAACAATCCACATTTAATCAACAGCTTGATCAAACGTAATTGGCTAAAAGGAACAAAAACAGCTTCCACACACCAGTTATGCCTGAGTCGGGGTTCCTGTCGTTCCATCTCTCTCCAGTAGGGGTCGCTTTGGGATACGGTTTTCTTTGTCATTTTATGGTGAAATCTAAATGATATGTCAGCAGCTGCTATGACAAGCTGTTGGATAAATCCCAAGTTTTTCAGTAAAACAAATAATTTGTTTTCATGTTTTTTTTTTGTTTGTTTTTTTTTTTTTTTTTTGCTTAATCCACATTTGGTTTAGCGTCTAATGCAAAAAAATGCTCAATGACTGGGTTGTAAAAATATTATTATGTGTGTGGAAATATCAACACTTTGGATAAAACATAGTCTTAAAGTCAGGGATGAAATAGTATATGCCATGCACCATGTAAAATAGTTCAGTTTATGTACAATATGTGTTTTATGTGTGTATTTGTGCATGTGCTTGTCAGTGTCATGAATGCAAAACCGTTTGTCTTTTCTCCTGAATATTTAGTGTGTGTGTGTGTGTGCTTTGTGTGCAAATATATTTAGTTAACACATTTCATAGGAATTTTTTTCAAAAAATTATTTTGCGTAGATTTTGTCTGAATGTGTTGGTACCTATACATATTTTCCATAGGAAAGTGCCACTGAAGCCACAGCCCTCACTGGCAAAATGGCACAACAGTAGACATGATTAGCCTGGTGGCCAGTCACCTGCTTACTGATGTCTCTGAGCTCCACGGCTCATAGGATTCAAATGAGAATGTGCTACCGCATGTATACACAGTGTCCTAGCTGGCACAAAACATTTCCAGAATGTTGGAGAAGATTCTGATTAGACATACCCTTGGGTGTGTGAGAAAACTGTTATGAGAACATTCCACAAATGTATTCAGAACATTTCATTGTTCCAAACAAGGTATGTCAAATTTGCAAGAAATAAGTTACAGTAATGTTGCGAACAAACTTCCCCCAGATGGCTTTAATTTAGTCATGGCATATCTTTAGTGATGAAATGTATTAATTCAATTCTATTCTGTTCTGATGGGAAGTACTGAAATGGCAGATTCTTTTAACACTGCTAACATTCCTGATAAAATTAACGTTGATGGCCATCCGCAATTCAAATGCTTTTTTTTACCTGAATAAGAAAAATGAAAACGTGCTAAGGCCTTCCCTAACATAGCTTTTTCATCTTAAAGCAATATTCATGAGACAACTGGACAAATATACAGGCTGGGAATGTTTACTGAAAATTTTGTGACTTTCTGGAAGTGTGGTGAAAGGCTAAATCTTTAGCTGGGATAATGCGTGCGTGTGACCGTGTGTGGCCTGTGTGCGCGTGCGTGCGTGCGTGTGTGTGTGACCTTGTGTGGCTTTGTGTGTGAACGTATGTGTGCATGCGTGCGTGCGTGGCTGTATGTGTGTGTATATGTCTGCTTGTGACCGTATTTGGCTTTATATGTGTGTGCGTGCGTGTGTGTTTGTGTGTGTGTGTGTGCGCGTATGTGACATGTTTTACTGACTGAGTCTCCTCTCTCACAGGGCCTCACTGGTGCAATAGGAAGCCCTGGCAGTAGAGGACCCAGAGTGAGTATCCCGGTTTCCTGATTATCTTTGCTTGGTGCTTATTGACACTGACTGTGAAGCTACCATTACAGTGGGACTTCTGAAGGTAGGACAGGTGTTTGTGGGTCAATTAAAGGGGAACTTGAAGCTGGAAGAATGTGAGTGATGCAGCCAAACCCACTTAAAATGTAGCTGCATTTAGCTGAGACAATTAGGTTTTAGATACAGGCAGTATGAGATGGAAAAGAAAGCCACAACTCAGGGAAAAATATGATTAAGTTTTCAACTTCCAAAAGCGGAGGGATAATAGCATTCAATTATGGGTTGATTTCACTTGAAGTGTGAAATTACACATACAGACTGACCCCTCAGTCAATCTGATCTATAGGAGAAAATAGCGTTTCGCAAGATTTTGTGCGAGTTACCCAGTTTTTTTTTTTTTTTGGATTTCACGATACCTGCACCCTCTGCCACTGCTGCATGGTAGAGCCCTGCAGTTAAATGGAACGGTGTGACCTGTGGGTCAGGGTGTGGCAGAGCATCTCAGCCGCAGACTAAGTGACCATTTCACAAGGCTGTGGTCAGTGCTGAGGGAGGCGAGGCAGCAAAGACAAAAAGGTACACTGAAAGTGTACAATAACCCCCGGGCCTTAAATCAATCAATAAATGTCCCCATCTACAGGACACGAGAGGTCACTGAATGATTTTACGAGTATGGAAATGATGTGAATCATACACTATGGCCTTCACAGTCTCCAGATCTCAACCCAATTGAACACCTATGGGAGGTTTTGTACCAACATGTTTGACAGCGCTCTCCACCACCACCATCAAAACACCAAATGAGGGAATGTCTTTAGAAAGAATGGTGTTCCATCCAGTGGAGTCGTGGAATTTATGTCAAGGTGCATTGAAGCTGTTGGTGGCTTGTGGTGGCCCAACACCTTACTAAGACAACATTATGTTGATTTTTCATTTAATTTGTCGCTCGTCTGTAGGTCAAGTCTAAAATTACATTCCTGACATTTTTGATTTGGTAATTAATTACGTGTGAATAGAATAACAGTTTTAGTATGGCCTCTAAAACTCGTAATGGATGTTGATGAATTTCCAGCATGACAGAGTACTGAAGATATGGTAATTTTGCCTCAAATTTATGATCCAATAAATTGATCATTAATCATGTAATACAAAAGAAAGCGAGTCTGGCTTTAAAATTTTAATCAACTGACAGCCCAAACACATACACTTTCATTTCATTTGTGCGGCCTGTGTACCATTTTTTATTTAATGATTAATTTTAAGGATGTCAGTATCCTTTCTGTGCATACACATTAATGTCATTGAGGGACAGCATTAGTGTGTTTGCATCACTCTGATTAGTCTATCTCTCCTTCCTTCCCTTCCCACCTCTCTGTTCTGACCTCTCCCTTTTCATCCTGTCACCTTTTGTTCTCCTTTCTCTCTCTCTCTCTCCCTTCCTCTCTCACTCTCTCTTTCTCTTTCTCTTGATCTCTCAAGAGAGGGTTTCGGTTTTCAAAGGGCTTTGCTGGGGTGACATTTCACTGCTTTGCTAAAGAAAAGCTGACAAATAACAGACTAAGCAGTAGTGTAACAAAACTGTTGAGGTAGGAGGGAATACTGTGTGTGTTTGAGTGTGTGTGTGTGTGTGTGTGTGTGCATGTGTGGGATTGTATATTGATTGTGTGTGCGTATAATATTATCCTTATGAATGCATGTAATTATGAAACAGTATAGTGATACAGTACTGTATAGTCAATAAGAAAAGTAGAATAGATAATTTCTCTCTCCCTCTGTAGGGGTTTCAGGGTGCTGGGGGAGAGCCTGGAGAGGGAGGTTCCGCTGGAGCCACGGTATGTCTACCAGTCATCAGGCCCCGTCCGTCCACACACTGTTACTCTGTAACAGTGCTCCATTACCTCAGTCAATTTCCATCCGTCCACACACTGTTACTCTGAAACAGTGATCCATTACTTCAGTCAATGTCTGTTTTCATGGTCCGTCCATCAGCACACTGTTACTCTGTAATAGTGCTCCATTACCTCAGTCAATGTCTGTTTTCATGGTCTGTCCATCCACACACTGTTACTCTGTAATAGTGCTCCATTACCTCTGTCAATTTCCATCCGTCCACTCACTGTTACTCTGAAACAGAGCTCCATTACCTCAGTCAATGTCCATCCATCCACACACTGTTACTCTGAAATAGTGCTCCATTACCTCAGTCAATGTCTGTTTTCATGGTCTGTCCATCAGCACACTCTGGGACTCGGAAACAGCATTCCATTATTTTAGTCCGTGTGTCACAAATATTCAATTATTGTTTTAATCATTCAATAATTTAATAACACTCAGCTCATTTAATTAAAGTATTTATTTGTCACTGTCAAGTGGATTTTCATACAAATTTGCATCTTAATCTGCTTTTCACAAATTTGTACATGTATACCCATACAAGTGGTTACAGTTATGATTGTTAATAGTAAAAGTAAAAATCTACATATAGAATGCAGATTATTTCATTCTTGTTAGGACAACTAAAGTGGTTCTGCACCAGGGCTGCATTTGTTATTTGAATATATTGCCAGTATATTCCATTTCCGGGTTAGCAGGGCATGGCTACATACATGCAAGGAGGAACTGCGGTAGCACGTGTCCTTCTACACCCTCTTCGGTACATGTCAGATCACCATTGTGACACAAGTACAGTCTTTTGTATGTGAAGACTGTATGTGGGGAAAAACAGACCTTTACATGTTTGATGTTTTTCCACCGTACACGTGACACGCACACACCTGTAAGTCACAGTGTACAGTACGGTAAATTTGAATTGTGCATTTATGATGAAAATGGGCCATTCAGCCCATCCAGGTTTTGCCATTTACCTGTAAACTCGGAAACCTTTGTGGTGACGTTCCCTGTACTGTTTTTGACAGGGTCCACCGGGACAGCCGGGACCGCCTGGTGCCCCTGGACCAAACGGAGACAGAGTGAGTGACCCACGTGACTCTAAGATGTGAGGGGGTGGGGGTGTGGGTTTAAATCCTCACAGCCGCATCCTGCATATGATGCTTCCATTGCGCTGGTCCTCCATATGCTATTACATTGATTTTTAAGGTCCTCAGGTCCTTAGGTGAACCTGTGGAGACATTTTGTCTAATGCGATCTAATCTGCCTCTCCTCTTCAGGGTTTCAGTGGGAAGGCAGGTGTGGAGGGGCCCCAGGGACCTGTAGGCATGTATGTAAGTGATACCTGTCCAGGTCTTACTAAGGGAGTGGGGGTCACAGTGATACCTGTCTAGATCTTTGTGTGGGTGTGGGATCACAGTCCAGGTGTATGTAATACCTGCCTAGGTCTTACTGAAGGGGCGGGGTCGCTGTCCAGGTGTAGGTGATACCTGCCCAGGTCTTACTGAAGGGGCGGGGTCACTGTTCAGGTGTAATGATACCTGCCCAGGTCTTACTAAGGGGGCGGGGTCACTGTCCAGGTGTAAGTCATACCTGTCCAGGTCTTACTGACGGGGTGGGGTCTGCACCCTGACCTCACACAAGGTCCCAAAATGAAAGCACGTTTCCAGAATGTTCAGCAGAATAAGAAAGATGTCCAATGTTGCCTTTATTTTATGGAAAGCAGAGGGTATACAAACAATGCTGAAGTCTTTGGAGAAAATGTTTTCTGCTGTTTGTCTCAGATTCAGTAGTAATTTATAAAGGCGTATGGCTGCTCTCTCTATCAGTCTTCTATGCTGAACTGTGCAAGTTTTTCGCCTTCACAAACAAGATGTATTGCTCAGTTTATTTGGACTGTGTGCATAAATGTGTGTGCACATTCTGCCCTCAGGGTTATCCTGGAACAGTGGGAATGCGCGGAAGACCGGGTCACATGGGAGAGAGGGTGAGAGAGCGCACGGCTTCAGTCCCTTGCATGACTTTCGTCAGTGTCACCAACGTTTTTTCTGGAATTCCAGAACATTCCTTTTACTGAGACATTCCAGAACACGAGATGATTTTCTTGCAGAAGGGAAGGGAAGGGAAGGCGGAGTGAACACCGCATGCTTTCAGAAAGTAGGTTAACTGCTTCAGCGTGAGACGCTGCGGTGAGTTTGAGTGACGCTGAGGTTTCGGTGTTTGTGTCACCAGGGGGAGCCTGGTTTGAGAGGTCTCCGGGGTCTCATGGGGAAACAAGGAGCTCCAGTAAGTGTGTGTGTGTGTGTGTATGCATGTGTGTGTGTGTGTGTGTGTGTGTGTGTGTGTGTGTGTGTGTGTGTGTGTGTGTGTGCATGCGTGTGTGTGTGTGTGTATATATGCGTGTGTATGAGTGTGTTTGTGTGCGTGTGTGAGAATGTGTGTGCGCGTGTATTTGTCTGTGCGTGCATGTGCGTGAGTGTGTGTGTGTGTGTGTTAGAGCTGCACAAAGCTCATGGTTTTGTTTGGTTCAGTTTTGCTATCACTGTTTTGATTCAAACTGAATGGTTCGCTTTTTATGTGTTTAGTGTTTTTTTATGTGTTTAGTGTGGCGTGTGTTGTATGCCACGTGAGTGTGTGTGACTGTGTATGTGTATAGCATGTGTGTGTTTAGCGTGGCGTGTGTTGTACGGCACGTGAGCGTGTGTGACTGTGTATGTGTATAGCATGTGTGTGTTTAGTGTGATGTGTGTTGTATGGCACGTGAGTGTGTGTGACTGTGTATGTGTATAGCGTGTATACTGTATGATGCCGTGTATGCTGACTTTGTGACTTTGTCTCTCAGGGTAAACCAGGACCTCCGGGAGAAAGAGGCCCCCCAGGACCACAGGTGAGAGTGTGACCCCTTCTGAGGCTGTGGGTCATAGGTCACACTTCACTATGCAGAAAAAACTACATTATCCAGAGCGACTTACACAACTTTTTTTTTTTTACATAGCATTTTACATTGTATCCATTTATACAGCTGGATATATACAGGAGCAATTCCGGTTAAGTACCTTGCTCAAGGGCACAACGGCAGTGTCCTTACCCGGGAATCGAACCTGCGACCTTTCGGTTACGAGCCCAGTTCCTTACCCACTGTGCTAGACTCTGTCCACTGTGTAACTAAATGAGCATAAATCAAGTTATTACTGATACCTATGCTTGAGGTTTTCCATCAGTGACCCTGACCATGGAATCACGGCTGGGGCTCTGGAATTGCTTTTGAACGGATGCCGCGGTCAACTGACAAACTGAACTTAAGCTCTGTTCGGATGGGTTAAAAAATTGTATGCACCGCATGCCTTTTGAGTTACCAGCCTTTTTGCCGATGGTGTATGGAGAACTTTTACAGTTATGACCCATAGTGTGCTTCCAGTCATTACATGGCGGATGGAGTAAATATAAGGGTTAAATAACATAAGGGCGTAATAAATCATAGACCAGGGTTACAGACACTGGATTTTAAGAGATGATCATTTATCTATAGATGAGGGACCCAGTGAAGTACTTTGTGAAACCACTCTCTTCAGTGTATTTCACAAAGTGAGAGGCACTACATTTATTCTGCACTTAAAAGTGGACAGAAAAGTGGACCTCAGCAGGTGAATTTAACTTACAGTTTAACTACTGTAGGCTCAGCTGTATTTCAAGACCTCACAGTCTCTTTGATTGCGTGCGGTCACAATTCACTGGCCTGAATTTAGAGAATATTTGTCCAGAACTTATACTTAGAAACAAAGGAAAGTGTTACCGTTTTTTATTGAATGTACATTTTTTCATAAATTAATTCCAGTGACCGCCAAAGCAAGTTGATAAAATTGAGATTCAATAAGAATTTGTCCGTAATTAATTTTTTTGTAGGTTGGAGAGTCCAGCAGTCAACGAGATACGATGTGACTCAAACTGTTAAAAAAATGTGACCACTTGAATTGAATCATCATAGTCAAGGATAAATTTTGATTGGATCTATAAATGTAATTAAATACCCATTTGGCAAGCCAATGTTTCCCATTAATGACATTAATTGCAGTAATGCTTTAGTACTCTCTGTGACCTTTCCTCTCAGGGTCGCCTGGGAGACACCGGACCCACAGGGCTGGATGGACCACCTGTGAGTATCAGCACGCAGCGTCATGCTTTGGCACACCTGAGCTTTGAGGGGCAGAGCCGCACCCTCAGGGTTCCCACTTGTCCTGGAAAACCTTGAAAACCTGTAAATTTATTGACTAGTTTTCCAGTCATGGAAAACACCTGGAAAATGAGGATATTTACAAAATGTCCTGGAAATATTTGTGAGGTCCTGGAAAGTGGTAGGCTAGGCTGTAAGTCAAGCTATTAAACAGTATATTAAGAGCTGAGATTGCATATTATTCTGTATTTTTCTCCGCTTTTCTCATTTTTATTAGCTGCTGAGATTACACGGCAGCACAAAGTTTTGAATGGTTATGGTACTTGCACATTGCTCCACCCCCCCCCACCCCCCCCTTTCCTGAAGGCATGTGGGTGATGCTTCTTTTGCCTGTAACTTCTATTTCGTGGAGCACCTGATGGTGGTGGAAACAGTGAACAGTGGGTATTTGGTATTTCGTTTGGCAGCCTCTGCGTTGTATTTTAAAGTGGTATCAAAATGGGCACTGAAACGTGGGGTTGCGATTCGGTCGATCCGGTTGGCCCCGGTTGTGTGGGAACCAGTGCCACAGTGGTACCCGGGCTTCAGTACCCAACCCCAGCGGCGATGGATGCGCTGTTGCTGCAGTCTCTCTGTCTATCGCCGTGCGGAGGCTCATGAATTTTCTGGACACTGTAAATGGCAAATGGACTGCATTTATATAGCGCTTTTATCCAAAGCGCTTTACAATTGATGCCTCTCATTCACCCATTCACACACACACACTCGCACACCAACGGTGAAAGGCTGCCGTGCAAGGTACCAATCAGCTTGTTGGGAGCAGTTAGGGGTTAGGTGTCTTGCTCAGGGACACTCTGACACGCCCCAGGGTGGAGGATCGAACTGGCAACCCTCGGACTGCCAGACAACCGCTCTTTCCTCCTGAGCTATGTCGCCCCCCCCCCCCACTGTGTTTCAGGGCCGCCCTGGTCTCCCAGGCACGGACGGAGCATTGGGGAAGCCAGGGGCCCCAGGAAGCAAAGGACCACAGGGGCCACAGGGTTTGGATGGGCCCCCTGGAAATCCAGTGAGTGGGTACTTTCCACCGGCCTCTTGCTCCACCTGTGCCCTCTTGCTGAAACTTTAATCTTCCATTGCCTCAATTCCCAAACCACTCCTGTTCTCTGAGACTCCTCCCACTCCTTCTACCTGAAACCTCAAACTCCTCCCACTCCCTCTACCTGAAAGCTGAAACTCCTCCTAATCCCTCTACCTGAAAGCCGAAACTCCTCCTAATCCCTCTACGTGAAAGCTCAAACTTCTCCAACTCCCTCCCTCCTTCTCAAACTTCAAACAGACCATAAGCCTCTTTACTCTTTCCAAATAAATCTTAAACCTTTCAGCTGATTACACAGCAAAACTCCTTGTGCTATGGACAGTATGTCCTCAATCAGAGCTGATTTTACATTGAGCACTTTTTCTGCACATTGATTGGACAATGTGACTGAACGGCTGCTTGAGTCCCCAAAATGGGCGGAGCTGTCATAATCGGCCGCAAGTTCATTTGATAAAGTTCAAAGTGAGAAAAAGAATCATTTCATACTTATTTTGGAATGCCTGGCATACTGCATTTTTTAGAGATGGTGTTGCCATGGTAATGAATGTTGCCAGGCTGGCTGAAAATTTGCCGCTTGCTAAATGGTTTCCTTGGTATTTGGAAAGCTGAGCTGGAAGTGAGAAAACATTTTTGACTGTGTAGCTCAGAGCCAAAACTCCCCTCACCAAAATACCCATAAAAGGGAATTTGTCACAGAACAAGCAACTAAATAATTTATTGCGTGCTGCGCCAGAACACCGGCAATGCGTCCAATCCTGTTAACTGACAGCTGTGGATGATATTAGTCAACCGGATGACACTCTGTTGCTCACAGAAAAAAGCTGGATGACTGCTTCACATAGCACAGAGATCTCTGGAGTAAACCTGCTGGAATATGAAGGGTTGTTAGCTTTTTTCCTGGAGGTACATGTTTGCGCTGGGGCTTGTGTTGCAACACGGCTATCCAGAAGAGCGGTCGTGTTGTTCCTCTCACTTGTGCCGTCTTTGTGAGGAAGAGATATATTACTGAGAGACATTCATTCCTGTTGCAGGCTATCCTGTCCATTCAATGTACCCGCAGCGTGCTTTGCTGTTAACTGTGACTTCCCAGCCAGCGAATGTACAGTGCCCACCGTCGGCCCGCCGTCGGCACTGCCGTCAGGTCCTCCAGCGCTATGCAAATCGGCAGTACAGCGGCCCACTTGTAGGCAATTACATTTACATTCACATTTGGGTACTTAGCAGAAGGCGGCAAAATAATTGGAGAATCATCCAGCCGTTGTGCGGGACGCCGTTGCGCTGATCTCCAGTGCAACGGGCGGGCCGACAGCTGGCACCACTGGCATTCTGATAGATGGTTGCTTTGCTTGCTGGGTAAGTCAAGAACAAAAGCTGATTGGAGTTAAATTTATTTGAGGCTGGCCTGTACATCTTGGAATGAAAATGTAGAATGAATGGGCTTTCTGACAGGACCATCCTGCGTTCCCCTCAGCAGAGAGAGGAGGGGTCTGGCAGTACCTCATCATTCTAGGTTTTTGGGACAGTGTTGTTGTGGCACTTTGGCGGTGAAACAGAATGTGGTGAAGCGGGGCAGCGTGTTTGCCAGCCTTCCCCTATGAATCCTTTAAATGCTAATAATTCTACCTTCTGTATTTCAGGGCAAAGAGGGGGAGCAGGGATTGATGGGACCAGCTGGAGAGAAGGGGGACAGGGTGAGAAAGGGAGGGGGGGGAGAGCTGTGGTCCAATGGTGATGAAGACCTGAGCCTGCTGGGGCCCTCAACCACTGCTCCTAGAGAGCAACAGGGTCTGCTGGGGCCCTCAAACACTGGTCCTAGAGAGCAACGGGGTCTGCTGGGGCCCTCAAACACTGCTCCTAGAGAGCAACAGGGGCACTGGGGTCTGCAACCCTGGTCCTAGAGAGCAACGGGGTCTGCTGGGGTCCCAAACACTGGTCCTAGAGAGCAACGGGGTCTGCTGGGGTCCCAAACACTGCTCCTAGAGAGCAACAGGGTCTGCTGGGGTCCCAAACACTGGTCCTAGAGAGCAACAGGGTCTGCTGGGGCCCTCAAACACTGCTCCTAGAGAGCAACAGGGTCTGCTGGGGTCCCAAACACTGGTCCTAGAGAGCAATAGGGTCTGCTGGGGTCCCATTTAAGTGCTGAGAAGCAGCACACTCTATGGTTCTCCAGGACCGGGGCCACAGTGACAAACTAATGACAAACTTTCTGCAGAACTCTGCAGATTTAATTATGGGTAGATTCATATTTGCTATTTATACATTTTGGTGGATGCCTTTTCTCTACAGCAAGTTGCTATGAATTAATATAGTGCTTGTCGAATGATAATGTTTTTATGCTGATTTCACTTATGTACTGACTTGGAAATGAACTTGTAATCTGAATTACAAGCCCAGTCATCTAACCTTTGTACTGTGTTGTCACCCCAGTACATACACAAATATTTAAATATTTTATGTTTATAAAATCTTCAGATTTTAAGAAATGGTGCCCCCTCTCACACTTGTGTCCTTATCCCCAGGGAATTCTGGGACCCCCAGGGGATGCTGGCCCCCAAGGACTAGACGGAGAACAGGTAAATGTGGTTTCAACTGAAAATGAAATCACTCGCGGCAACCAACGAATGCTCTGAGGTGGCACGCATAATTAGCTTAACGAACGCACTAACAAGGATAGCAGCCTCGATCACTGATTCCACGTTGCTGATTGCGTTCCACTGACAGAGTACTAATTACCCAGAAATGGGAATAACAACAACTGGGACATGCCTAACAGTGAGCTTGAAGGAGAACTTCACCTCCAAATTAATTTTTGATTGTAAATTGATACCTTTATGTAATGTGATTACAAAAGCAAGGAAATTAAAATCTACCAACCTTGTACAAAAAAAAAAAATACCTGAGTGATCTATTTTGGATCACTGTGGCAGCCACTCCATACCTTACATTTAACCTACATTCTATCTGTTTATACAGCTGTATGTATACAGTAAGCTGTGAGAAGCTGGGTTTTTGACATTGAATTTGTTCCCCTTCCAGGGTGTCATGGGTCCGGCCAGCGTGGAGGGTCCACCCGGGGAGAAAGGGGAACAGGTCAGTGACTAGGGGGGGAGGGGGTCTGCTTCACTCATCACTGACAAATGAAGCTGAATTCAGATTCTAGGCCCATACGAAGCCTGTTGCAAGGGGGTGGGTTGGTAGCATTTTGTTTTTGATGTCACCGCTTATCTTGGCAAATTTTGGCACAGTACCCCGCCACTCATGCACTTATTGTGATCTTCTCACTCTTCTTTTTTTCTTGTTCATGAAATCCCCCCCTCCATTTATCTCTCTCCATTCCTCTCTCTCTCTCTTACTCTCACTCTCCCTCCTGCTCTCTCTCTCACTCTCTCTTTTTGTGTGTTACAGGGGGATCCAGGTCCCTGTGGAAAGGTTGGCCCCGAAGGGCCCAAAGGATACCCAGGGCCTCAGGGTGCCAAGGGCCTGCCGGGCGAGCTGGGCCAGCCGGGCAATGAGGTGAGGGTTCCAGGTCCCCGATCTGCCCAGGTGCTCCCTCAGCCATTCAGATGTTTAAGTCACAGTTCCACTCAAACATACTGCACCAGCCAAACATGCTCCTTGCTGAGAGGGATTTGCACATGTTTCTGAAGGTTTTTTTACAAATTCAATAATTTGTTACCAGTTTTGGTATGTAGGAAATGCCGCCTTTATCAAGTACTGTACTTAACTGCTTCATTAGTTCCTTCTAACTTTGCTGAAACGCCACGCTGTTCTATGTTTTGGGTAGCACTTGTCGTAAGTGGCCCCAGTACCTGTGTAATTACCCTTTAACTGGGTTGTGATGTGCATTGTAACTATGGTAATGCATACACGTTGCATTGTTCTTCAAAAGCTGTATTTCAGCTTGTGAATATTGAACTTTGCATGATTTAAGTTGATAACATGATTGTGAGGGAGAAGGTATCAGCTAACTGGCACTTTTGACTGTGGGGATGCAATTATAGTAGGCTACAGCAGTAAATATCACATACATATATCTGGACATAGTTGTAAGTACAATGTAACAAAGTGTGAAATATAGTAATCGCAGTGTTACTGCTGGTGTGATTTCTGTGTAATATACAGGCGTCAGGACAGCGTAATTCTGCACCATGCATTTGCTGCTCCTGTGTTTTGTGTGTTTCAGGGTGACGCTGGGCCTCCTGGAGAACGGGGAGACCCAGGTCCTAAAGGAGAAAAGGTTGGTGTGAACATTCTTTAAAATGCCTGTTCGGTCAACATCATCACATTATGAAACAGTAGCGACACATGCCATGCGTGATTTTTACAGTGGCGCTGTATTGCTGCCACATAAACCAACACTGCTTTGTGTGTCTTTCTCTTTGCCTGTCTGAGCACCTTTAATGGTTTGAAAAAGTTGTCATGGAAACGGGTGTTGATTTCTGGGGTTTGTTTGTTTGTTCGTTGATGACGTTGTCTTTGCTTTCAGGGCGATGTGGGCCCCATTGGGTTTCAGGGACTGGAGGGGCCTGCCGGGGACCTCGGGGACAATGGGGAGAGGGGCCCCAAAGGGGAGAAGGGCCACATTGGAATGCTGGTGAGTGTCTGGGACCCCTTGCCCTGCCCTCTTATGTGTCTTACAGGTACACATGTCAGAACAGCTGGTCACTCAAACTCCCATCAGCTAACACAAGAACCTTAGAAACCTCAAACATAGGAATGTTCTGAGGCTCTATTTTGGTTCATCATTTTGAATGCATTTAATGGTAATGACGGTAAAATTTATTTGTATCATGTTTACAAAAGAATAGTAATGTTACATTAGAACTTATTTTGCTGTTAAAACAGTATCAGTAAATGCTACAGTATATAAACCTGAATGTGGATATGAATGAAAACAGGTAAGGAAGCTATGGGGAGCAGACATTAATTCAACAATACATTTATAGCAAATTGACTAAACCTATTAGGTCCTCCGAGATTTATTTTTATTTACCAAATAGAATAATTCAGGTTGATCCATTTGTGCTGTCACAGCAAACAGTAATAGTATTCTCTCGTGGTGATGCGGAATCGTGTATTGTGTTGATATTAATGCAGTGAGTGAGCTGCTTACTGATGATGTTTATGGAAGCGGATGTGGGGAATGCAAAGTGACAGTCGGGGCTGTTCCTCACAGGGCCAGGTGGGATTGCTGGGCGGAATCGGACCCCCCGGTTTGGCTGGACTAGAGGTAGGTCCTATTTCTGTCTGCAAATGTTAAAATGCATTAACTTATGAACTATACAACCTCATTTAGCTGAAATACCACGCAGCTGTTTCCGTGTCTTTTTTGTTTTAATATAATGTAAACACTAAGTATATTTTAAGAAGATACTAATGACAATCAATTCAATTGCTGGAATATCCAAAAAATAACCCAGCTGCGAGACCCCCAGTCTTGTTGAGTTACTGGTATATGGTCATCACAGCAACTTGTTGAGGTGTGGAACTGTTTGAATGTGTTGAAGTGTTTAATTGGCCTGGGCTATTGCATGTTGTCGTGGTTATGGGTTTTTGAGAACCTGGAGGGTCCCTGATGTCCCTTTATTTTCTACTCCAGGGAGCTATGGGGCCACAGGGACTCCCAGGGCCAGATGGAGCTCAGGGACTGAAGGTAATTTGTCTGTTGTGTTGAAAAGCAGTGTTCGTATCACAGTTTGGATACAGCAGGACTTTTTTTCCTATAGACAGTCATTGTCGCTGTTATGCTATGGAAGTTACTGTAGCATGGCTGAGCCTGTGCTATGTCAGTACCCTGGAATGAACATGTGGTCGGTTTCCAGGCATGAAATGGCCACCAGGGTGATGCCACACATTGGAGGTGGAAATTAGCATCACCCCTTGATTATGAAGCACTTTGAGGTGGTGAGAGCCACAGTGCACGTGATCCATAATTATTATAATTTCTCATTTGTGTCGTGCTGTGTTTCAGGGGGAGGTGGGGCCCAATGGTCTGATTGGCCCCTCTGGAGACCCAGGGCCTCAGGTATTGGTTCCCTCCCGCAGACTGCTTGTCATTCATTTGCACAATTACGGATACCCACCATTTTAAACGTGCAGTAATCCCGGCTGTGTTCATTTGCACTTTCCTCACATTCACGGTGCATTGGGTCATCTTCATCTCAAGAGGCCGTTCTGTTGTGTGCCATGTTGATCTCCGTCTCCTGGGCCGCCATTTTGTTTTTCTAACAGGGCGTGGCAGGTCAGGTGGGACTGAAAGGAGCCAGGGGAAACCCAGGACCTCGGGTGAGTTTTTAACCGCTAACACCCCTGGCGTTTCGGAAGCACCTGTCAGACCCAGGATATGAATGCATGCCAATATATGGTGAAATGTGAAGTTCAATAACCCCCCGTCGTTCTCTCTTGCTCCAGGGGGCCGTAGGAAAGCGGGGTCCCTGGGGACCCGTTGGCCCAAAGGGGCTGGAAGGACCGGAGGGGGGAAAGGGGCTGTCGGGGGAGAAAGGGGAGCCAGGAGAGGAGGTGAGGCCTGGGCTCACTCTGGGCCCCTGGCACGTCGCAGAAAGGCCCCAGTCAAAGCAGGGGGCCTGCTGAGCGGGGTGGGACCCGGGGAGGGTTTGCGAAGCCTGCTGAAGGTCACACGCATCCGCTCATTCTGTTTGTTCTCCTCAGGGGCCGGAGGGTTTGCCAGGGATCAGAGGGCCCCCTGCCCTGCCCGGATTAGAGGTACGGTTAGCCCCCGCTCCCCCCCACCCCCCCCCCAGTCCCAACGGCGCCTTTTCTTTTAGAGGACAGACGGGCGGGCGGGCGGGCGAGGTGCCCGCTGGAGAAAAATCACAGCCGTGTCATTTCATTTCTGCGCTCATTTGACTTAATTCCCGCCTGCCAGCGATTTAATCAGCACCCCTCTGCGTGACACTCCTGTGCTGACTCCGCTTTGCCATTCTCTGCCCGCTGCGATTGCCGTTACCCCCCTTGCACAATAAAACACCGCACAGGCCCGCTCCCACAGCCCTCCTCCCTTAAGGGGATTGTGTTATGAGTCGATACTCATAACACAATCCCGGGGGGGGGGCGGGAGCTGTAGAGCAGAGCTCCTCATACCTGGTCCTGGAGAGCTGCAGGGTCCTGCTGGATTTGTGATTGGCCAATAAGCAGCAAACGGTTCTGGCCACAGGAAATAGGTGAGGTGAGTCAAATGTGTAACCAACCACTTCAGCTGGTTGATTGAATGCTGAGCAACAGAAAACCCAGTAGACCAGGGATCGGCAACTCACGGTCCCAGAGGGCCGAGAACTGCTGCTTTTCCACCCTCCCTTTGCCTGGGAGTCAGGTGTGAAGACAGTCTGGCCAATCAGTAGCACTAATTACCCGGGAGAAAAGAAAACCAGGGCTGGATTTGGATTCAGGGGCCAGTGTTGATAATCCCTGCAGTAGACCCTGTGGCTTTCCAGGATGCCTGGAAGGGGGTGAGGATCACTGTGGTACACGGGTTCGGGAGGTGGCGAGTGATGGGGTGGGATTCGGTTGAGTTCTACCAGAGGCCTTGTGGCCTCAGTGTGCTCCAGGGCATTGAATCTGCGTGTCGTGTCTTCCCCTCAACCCGTAGGGGTCCCCAGGTGAGGCAGGCGCTCGGGGGGCACCAGGACCACCAGGATCCCAGGTCAGCGTGTGGGAATTCATCTCTCGTTGCCGTGGAAACTGCTTCTTAAGAACAGCTGGTTGAGAAAAGCGGTGTAAAATTGGCATCGTTGAGGAGTTGTGGACTGGTCATACTGTTCTCTCTGCTTCTTAACTACAGAAGGTTCCTGATGCTGACAGGAGGTTCTGGGTGTTATATTAGAGTTGTCACTTCCCCTAACGAACTTTCAGAAGATGCATCAAATTGGAATTACTCAGCTTCAACAGTTGAGGGGAAGGACTTTAAATATTAGGAACACAGTGTTGATTATCTTGCCTCAGTCTTATCCAGAAAGGGCCAGTGTGGGTGCAGGCTTTTGTTCCAACCAAGCAGTTACAAACTTGATTCTACCGGTCAAGATCCTTTGCAAAGACTCTAGTGGTTGATTAGTAGAATCAGGTGTGTAACTGCTTGATTGGAACAAAAGCCTGCACCCACACCAGCCCTTTCTGGATAAGATTGAGGACCCCTGATCTAGTGCATCAGTGCACAAACTGTGAGTCGCAACCCCAAGTTTGGGTCGTGGGAGATATCTATTGGGTTGTGAAATCATCAACATTCCCACTGTGCTCTCACCACAAGTCATTTATTTTCAGTGGAGAGAGAGAGAGAGGCAGCCCACGTAACTCCTACTGCACTCTGCCAAACTGCTTATAATCATTGTCCTTGACGCTTTTTGCTTGGCTTGCAAGTTCTTGTTTAGGCCAGCAGTGCACAAACTATAGGTCGGCCAGCCAAACTTAGGTCGGGGGGGGGGGGAGATCTATTTGATCATGGTGGTATTGTGAGGCTCTACAGCAACATCGCAATGCAATTACGCCTTACTATGGAAAAAGGTGTTAGTATGCATCAATGTTATTTATATTCATACAGCTGAATGCTTAATAGAAAAAAAAAAGCGAAAAGCATGGATTGATATATTTTGGTCGTTGCTGAAAGTTGCTGTGCACCCCTGATTTGGTAGATCTAAAGCGGTTGCAGGTTCACATCCCAGGAATGATGCTAGTGTTTCCTAATAGATCAAAGTGCTTTAACCCAACAGTCCTCAGTGTATATTCAGCAGTATATCAAGCGGAGAGAGGAGTTTACTGCGGAATACTAATATCAGCTTCAACCGTACTTTTTGGCTGGACCGCAACAGCGGGGCCGGCCCCTACAAACGCGAATGTCTGTGACTGAGTGAGTGACTGAGTGAGTGATGAAGTTACACCATTGGTCGGCCGAGTTATGAAGTTACACCATTGGTCGGCCGGATCACGTGTGTTAGGTCCAGCCATATACTAAGTTTTGACCTGGTCTTGTTTCTGCTAATTGAACAAAGTGTCATAGCTGTGCTTTACTGACTTGTGACATCACATGTTTTTATTGGCTGTTCTCAGGGTCCCATTGGCGGTCCAGGGCCCGCAGGAAGACAGGGACCAAAGGGAGAAAAGGTAAGAAATGAAATCCTTAAACTTTCATTAGACTTAATAATTTTAATTATGTTCCTCAGTTTTCTTACCCATCTTTTCTGAAACGTGCCATTGCAGATTTATGCCAGATGTCAAACGACAGACCACTTGCATTTAGTCGTTAGTCAAAGTTAAGGGCACCTATTGATTTGAACCCAGGCTGTCAGTCTGAATAATTAGCACATAGATTGAAAAGGCATCTTTGGGGACTCGGGCAGATCTAACCAGCATGCTTTTCAGGGGGAAGATGGAAAAATTGGTCGTCAGGGAAAAACGGGTCACGTTGGACGGAGGGTAAGATGTATCTTCGTTTCTGTTTATTTCATTTTTAAAAACATTTTACCTCTTTAAGGTCTCTCAGCTTAAGGGCTTTTCTAACCACCAGCGTTTATCGACTTCTCATTTTTCTATGTTTGGCTTTTATACGCTTACAATTACGCAGCCCGGGCTACTGTGAACCGCATTGGTGTGCGTTTGTTTATCATTCCGTTTGTATTGATTCCGTTTTCCTCCAGGCCAAATCGGGGAAGGCAGGAATGAGGGGCACGCGAGGACCCAGAGGAGAAAAGGTCAGGTTTTCGAGGGGGGGACACGCTGAGATTACCCGAGCGTGTCCCGTCCACAGTGCAGTACATTCTGGAACATTTTCTTGGTGCAGTTTAACCCATCCATTTTAAATCAACCATGAAAATGTACTCAGTGTTTCTTGGATAAAGGCCATCTTTCCCATTTTATTGTGTTACCAAATAATGAAATACAACTGAGAGAATACATGTGTGTCACAAGGTACAGTTTTTTGTTATTATGAGGGCATTCTTTTTGCTCCACAGCTGAGCTTAAGCTCGGTGTGCAAATACACTATTGAAACATACTGTATTTATATGTTATTTAAAGAATTCATAAGGAAAACATTCTTGTATAAAATGGTTCTCAAGCCCATCAAGGCCAGCAATACCAAGTGAGAGAGACACCCACCACTACACCACATACATTTGTCTACATTATTGGTGCTGTCAGTTAAACCTTAGTTCAGCCTTTCTTTTCTGAGCGTGGTACATTTGTTTTTGTTCTCTCTTTGTTCTCTTCACATCCCAAAGTCTAATCTCAATTTGGTTGAGCATTTAAACACTTTCAGAAATATCAGTGCGGAGGAAGTAAACACGAGTTTACATTTGTAAATCATTTTTTCCTCTCCTCATTTATATTTCTTTCTTTGATGATGCCTGAGGGCATTAGTTATCATGTGGAAGTTGTTTGTCTCTTGTTTTTGCTTTTATATTATTTTATTGGTTTTCCAGGGAGCGAGAGGAGAGCCTGGAGTGATGGGTCCCCCAGGGAGGCAGGGACCTTTCGTAAGTCTGGCCCCGCCTCTGTTGCCATGCAGGGGGACCGGGGGCTTGGTGGACCTTCTACGGTCAATGGGGTAGACCCTCATGGCCATTAGATCATGGAAATATATGAAATACATTTGAACGTGCATGAAAACCAGAAACAATAAGACAGTTTCCCAGCCTACTATAGCAGCCCTTTTACAAAGCTATGGCTGATGCAACTTTGCAGTATGTATTACACATTAATTTTCCATGTTGGAGAGGAGCCTATCGATTATATGATGGGAATATGCTGACACTGATAATTTCTCTCTCTCTGTCTCTCTCTCTTACACTTACTTTCTTACTGTCTTTGATTCTCTCTCTCTCTCTCTGTCTTTTACTCGCACTCTGTCTCTCTCCCTCCCTCTCTCTCTCTCACTCTCACTCTCACTCTCACTCTCACTCTCTCTCTCTCTCTCTCTCTCTCACTCACTTTCTCTCTGTCTTTGACTCGCACTCTGTCTCTCTCTCTCTCTCTCTCTCAGGGTATCCCCGGCTTACGAGGGGAAAATGGGGGTCCTGGTCTGAAAGGGACGGAGGTATGACTGTCCGACGGGTTAAACCAATAGCAACAGCAGCATATACATAATATGGTTCCTGTTTTAGGAGTTTTTATTGCAGCTTTAATCGGCGATCGCGGCGTCGTTCCTGTCAGGTTGTGTCTCTTTCAGAAAGTTGCTCTGTCTCAAACAGGGGGAGAAAGGGACCATGGGCCCACCGGGGCCTCCTGGAGGAGACGGACTGAAGGTACACCTGGAGCTCGGAATAGCTCATGCAGCATCTATGACAGGCTGAGTCTAGTGCCCTGTGACTCCTCAGTGCCAAAGTGTACTGATCTACTATTCCCAGACAGGGGAGTGATGGACTGATGGAGAGGGACAGAGAGTGACAGTTGTGACCCCTAGTGATAATTAATTATGTAAAATTATGAATTTATTCATTTTCTATTTACAGTTTTTGGTTATTTTATTATGTTAATTATTTTGTGACACGTATTTCAGTTTTTGTTCAATGTAATGTTCTTATGTAAAGGTTTGCCAATACAGAATTTTTGAATCAAATCGTATTTGATTGAATTCAGAGAGGGATGGAAGTGATGGAAGACACAGAAGGGAAGTGAGAGGAGAGAGTGAGAGGGAGGCTGCAACCGAGAGTGACAGAGCGAGACAGGGTGTGGAGATAGATTGGGGTGTGGGAAGAGAGAGGAGAGATGGAGAGAGAGAGGGAGAGAGCAGTGTTATTATGGGCCTGACAGACTGAGTGACAGTGAGTGACGCCCTCCCACACAAAACACCTTAAAACTCTCAGCTGTGAAATATGACCTTGCTCTTCAGCTTAATGGCTGTTAATAGCACAGCTGTGGCGGTGTGGTTTAATGGCTGGGGAACAGGGCCCGTAAAGCCAAAGGCTGCGTGCCTGAGTGCTGCCGTGGTGCCCTTGAGCACGCGGTACTTAACCTGGCTTGCCGCAGCGTGATATCCAGCCGTAGAAATGGGTTGCGTGTACGAAAAAATAAGATAAGATTCCGGCTTGGTCAGACGTTCCTACGAACACAGTTGGCAGTGTTCGCGAGTGGGGAAGCCGGTGAGGGTATGAGTACTGATCGCTGCATTAGCGACTCCTACTGTTTGGTCGGGGCGCCTGTTCAGCAGGGAGGGGATCTGGGGGAGATAGCGTGAACCTCCGCACGCGTTACGCTCTCCCAGTGAAACTCCTCGCTGTCAGGTGAAAAGAAGCGGCTGGCGACTCCACATGTATCGGATGGGGAATGTGGTAGTCTACACCCTCCCCAGACCGACAGAGGATAGCGCATCGACCAGGACTGTGATACACACAGGGAATTGGTATAAAATTGGGGAGAACAAAAAAATAAGATGCCCCTTCTGCTTGTGCGAGGTGATGACTGTGTTTTGGCGGCTGACAGTTTGTGCTCATTTCAGGGCACCCAGGGTTCTCTGGGGGAATCGGGCCCACCGGGACAGAAGGGAGACCAGGTAACACAGCACTCCTTCAACAGCTGTATACAGTTATATGTCTCAAAGGTCTCTCTCTCTCTCTCACTTGGCTCTAACTGTCTACCTTTATTTTTGTGCCAAAACGGTTTTGGAAACAGACTGTCACACGGTGCTGGACATTTACCAGGGAATATAAAATAGAAAAAAAAAAAACTATAAATGGAGCAATTTTGGGAAAAATTCCCCAACCCCTTTATAAAGACAGTCGAGCATTTAAAGCCGTCCGTAAACACAAAAGAAATATTGGAGAAATCGGGCCTGAACTTTCATGGGTGACTGTGATGAACAGCTCTATTCGCCGTTTGCGAGACCAGTGCTTATGAACGATGTTGAAGGCTATGATTAAGCAGTCAGTTCCACCGCCAGATGTATTCCCAGAATGCAATATACGGTCCCGTCCGTACAGCGCTATCGTTTCCGAGCTTGGCTCGTATATTTACTCTGTCAAAATGGCGAGACGGAGGCTTCGGTGAACCGAACGCGTGGACGCACGCGGCGCTAGGTGCTAATCGAAACGGCGGCGCGGACTGGAAAACTTATCGTAACCTCGGGTTGGCTGCCCTCGCTCAGAATTCTGGGATTGAACTTCACGGTCGGTGACGCGTTTCAAAGGCCACCGTGGCGAGGGGGGGGTGACGTATCGAAATGCCACGGTCTCATGCTTCCCCGGCGACCCCGTTAAATCCTGGGAGAGAGGCCGCGTGTGGGCTCTGCAGAACGAACGCAGAGGGGGGGGGCGGGGGGGGGGGGCGGCACGTCGACCTGCGGCACTGCGCTAAGGCGTGCCCCGCGTTGTGGTACGGAATCCTGATGGTGCCAATGCGGCACAGGGCACAGGGCACTGGGCACCGTTCGCTTGCAGTGTTGCCCAGGAATGAGGGTGTTAGTCAGTGAGTGGCTACGTAGCTACTGGCCCTGGAACATTACAGAAGCAGCAGCTGGCTGTGTGCTCCCCGGAGGAGAGAGTGTGCTGCTCCCCCATGCCCTCCACCCCCCACACCTCCCCGCCCCTCCATTGCCCTCGAATCAACACAGGACGTTGTGGCAAAGAGATGCTCTTGTAAGTACAATGGGGCACTCCAGATAGAGCGAAAGAGGATAAGTATGTTTGAAAACCAGGAGGTGAGGATAATTGGCGGTGGCTCTCAGGACAGAGCTGAGTGCAGTGCGGCTCTTATACTGTTGTTTGTCTTTCCACAGGGACACATCGGTCCCATCGGGACACGTGGGGACCCTGGAATGCCCGGACTACCTGTAAGTCCCCCCCACCCCCCCCCCTCCCCATCTCAGGCCGCCTCCTCCTCTTTCAGCTGCTTCCTCCTCCTCCTCCCTCCCGGTGATATCCTCCTTTAAGCGCCCTGTGAAATGGCTATTGATTTTCTCCGAGGACGGAGCCATTTATCAGGCCCGTTACCCGGGGAAACGCATTAGGTCACCAGCCCGGAGTCAGCGCCTTGGCAGTAATCCACCGGACTCTCCAGTGGACTTGAGTAACTGACCTCAGGAGAGCTGTTTTAACCCCTCTTCTTCCTCTTCCACCAGACCATGGCGTACATTCTTTTTTTCTTTTCTTTTTCGTTTTTTAAAGCGAGGGGAGACTGGACGAGGGATAGTGCGACCTCGAGGCAGGGGAAGGAAATGAGGTCGCTGTAGATCTGTATGTGATGTGACAGCTGAATCCAGGAGCAGCCTATAAGGCGCTGAGCTGAGCTGGGCTGAATATGAGATTTGGTGGGGGGTAGAAACAGAATACAGCTCTGAATCCTGTCTTGTTTTTCTTCCCACAGGGATTGTTTGGAGAAAAGGTACGTTAAAAGCGCATCCACTGTTTCAGGGTAGGATTTGTTTATCTGGGGCAAAGCAATCCGTAGGCTGTAAAGCTGGTACACTGCGATTTTTGTGTAGTCGCGTCTACATATTGAGGCAAACATAGTGGCATTGTTCCATCAGTAGTATGAGAATGGATATTACATTAATGTGCCAGCCTGTGGCCACTGGCAGTACCCTATATCAACGTGAGCCACTGAGAGGCCATTGGCACCAAGCATACTTACTAAAGTTCACTTCCTGTATTCTTTTTGCCTCAGTGCATTTTGGGAGTTGGAGTAGCTCTGGGGAACTGGCATCAATTGTAAAGCGCTTTGGATAAAAGCGCTATATAAATGCAGTCCATTTACCATTTAACTTCAGTGCAGTGTATGGTTACATGAACCAGGGCAAAAGCACAAGATCAATTGAAATAAGGTCTCGGCGTGTGGAGTAGCTAGCGTCAGTTGGACCACATGCCTTTTAGTGGAAGTGCATTTGCAGGCTGAACGCTGGTTGCGTGAATGCCTGGTTTCCTCGGCCTGTCCAAAAGGCATCAGATGAAATTGCATTTTGTGGAATGGGGGGCCTTTCATGCTTAATGCTTCCTTTTTAAAATGTCATTTCACAGGGACTGAAAGGGTTTGAAGGACTGCCAGGACCAGCTGGGCCGATGGGGCTGCCTGTTAGTATCTGTGATAAGCCCATTCACACACGCCGTGACATCACAAAGGACCCAGCTGTGGTCCATCTGTAGGCAAAGATACTGTATTAGAATTTAATACGACGGTGTACACACATTTTACCTTGTATATTCTTTCCATGTAGTCCTGAACTAAAAAATTATGTTGTTGGAATTCCTTAGGCACACTAGGCTGCATAGCAACTAGACCTTAGCCAAAAATAGGAGGAAATACAGACAATTTTTCCTCCTGAATTTTTGGAGTGTGTTTCTTTTGTTCTACCAAAGAAGTTTCAAAATCTACAGTCCAATAGTCTGTAAACTGCATTATGTTTACAGGCTGTCATTGTAAACCACTATATGTTCAATGATAAAATGGCCTTTTTAAATACTGTATAATTCTTTACCTCCCTGGTCTATTATTGCTGCTGGAGATATGGATGATGTTCATCACTGACACGTTACATGAACGTTTTTGTTTGAATTTTTTTTTTCGTCTGGCATGTTTCAGGGGCCACCTGGTCCCCCAGGTCCACCGGGGCCCGCAGTGAACCTCACACTGACAAAGCTAAAGGTGAGTTACCCCCGTTCAGAAAACTGTCACATAATTTACCAGACTGCATTGGCGCACTGTTCAATTACACAAGACCAGGTCAAAACCTAGTGTATGGCTGGACCTAACACATGTGATCCGGCCGACCAATGGTGCAACTTCATCACTCACTCACTCACTCAGTCACAGACATTTGCGTTGGTAGGGCTGGCCCTGCTGCTACAGTCCAGCCAAAAATGGTGTTTTTTTTTTTTTAGTTCAGACTTCTTCCACACTAAAGAGTGATTCGATGCGGTCATTTTTAGTTAATGATGTCCTCCACACCACCCTTGCTGTCAGCTTACGACTTTTAATGTCTCCTACATGTTCCTTTAAGCTTTCCCTGAGGGGAAAAAACACATCAGAAAACATGTATTATGGTGGGTGTTTGGTGCCCCAATAAACATACTTTTTAACGCTGTAGCATGCTAAAGAATGATTCTCAATTTTTTTTTTTTGCTATTACAACAAAGCATTTTATAAACCGCTTTTCGCTTGTGCCAAAAGGAAGACATCGTAATCTGGACCTCAACGTGATTTATGGGCTTTTTGTTATTAACTGGCCAGTGTTGAGTGCATAATGTATACTGTTGCTAATTCATCTAGCGAGCAGCTACACATTCTAGCTATGTGTTTGTGTATGTATGACTTTGCTTGCTCCATAGCACGCTGGGTATTAGTTACATTTATTTCTCTTCATATTGATAGTAGGTCATTGCCTGCTCCAAGTCCCGAAAGCAAAACTACCTATAATTTTTCATTTTTGACACTTTAAGCCGAGAGCACTGTAGTGTTTTCAGTTAAAACAGTTACAGGCTTAATTAAAAACAGAAGAGATGGTTATATAAGCTAAATGTGAATGGATGGATGTGCCATACATTATTGGGAAAAGCTGGCAGTTGATTGGTTCCCCTCTGGGCCAGGCTCAGTATTCCAGGTCCTTGGAGACCAGCAGAGTATAGTCACATCCATGCATGCAGCATGCTGTCTCTGTCCTACCATGGCAATCTCCTACCGATTTCTATTCAGTAACTGTAAATCCTGTCCTTAAATCTATTTGGAATACATAGTGGAGTTCATGTAAATAAGTGTATTGTCATTTTTTATTGCTGTACTTTTATATCGTTATACTTTTTGGGTGACCGTAAGCACAAAGGATTATTATTATTATTATTATTATTATTATTATTATGAATAATAAATTTTGTGCAGTTATGCAGTGCAAAAGCGCTTCCCAGGCACCTTCAAACAGAGTGGAAAAATGAATTAAAACGGAACATGTCCCTAGTAAAAAAAAAGGCACAGAGGGCCCGATTTGGCCCTGGGGCCACAGTTTTTATAGTTAATAAAAGCCTTTATAGTTCTTGAGGCCCCTGCTCTAAAGGCAATGTAGATGCACTGAGCAGACTCCCTCCCTGTGTGTGTCCCCCTCTCCCAGGAGCTGACGTATGTGTCGGACAGGCCCGATTACCCGCTGATCCAGTCGCTGCTCGACTCGCTGCAGCGGGACCTGCGGCTGCTCGTGGACCCGCCCGACGGCACCAAGGAGCGCCCGGCCGCCACCTGCCTGGAGCTGTGGCTGTGCCGGCCCGACTTCCCCAGCGGTCAGAACCCCGCGGGCGTGCCCGCGCACGTGCCCGTCCACCCTCACGGTCACGCTCCAGCGTCTTATCGTGCGTCGCTGGGTCTGGAGCTCAACCGAGCCCGCGACACTCTACATCACTGGCTCCCAGCTTATGGGTTCCCGTGACCCACTTAACAAGTGAAATCATTTACATTTATATTACATTTAGGCGTTTAGTAGATACTTTTCATCCAGATCAACTGACAGTTTTTTTTTTTTTTTTTTTTTTTTTTTTTTAAACATACTGTCCCATTTGTGCAGCTTAATAAGATGCCGCAGCAGCTGCAGAGGACATTTCTCTGTGACCCATCCCTGTGTTAACATCTCGCCTGACTTGTTCGCAAATGAAGTTAAAATACAAATGTGTGTCAAAACAACTGAAGCGAGTTCACTGTTTAATATTATTGGTGTAGTAGTGGAAGGTGTATTATATACATGAAATGTTGTCATGTGGCTAGAGAAGTAAACTTTCAGCTTACATTTATCTCTGCAGAGCAGTAGTTCCCAGTTGGGTTGATGCCTGATATCAGGACAAGCCTTGACCCACCCAAAGGTGCTCACCCACTATTTGGGAAGCACTGCTCTACAGGGTGTGGTGGGGAGGGACCACGGGGGTCACAAACCCAGGCCCGGGGCTTCCCAGTGTAGGATGCACACAGTGCTTCCCTTCCAACCACGGTTCCAGTTCCAGTTCCAGTTTAGCAAGCTTTGATTGTTCGTGACTGGACACTGAGGGTGATTTACGGTTTACTGAGGATTGAAGGCCGCAACTGGATGGTAATGTTATGAGGAACAAATGTCCCATATTAATTTAAGGGCTTTGTAATCAGTCATGACAGTTTTCAGATAAGTAATGCGTTCATTTCTGTAATGTGCCTCCTGGACCCAGGGCACCTCATTTTTTTCGATTGAGGTTATATTTCATTTTTAATTGATGAATTGATGGACTGACGGGTGAAATCTCAGCAAAGGCTGCATCTGGAGCCATGAAAGATGTTTTACGCCCCATTTGAAGAAAAAAAAAAAAGTTCCATCATCACACTGCACTGTAATTTGCTGTGTATTATGTCACAATTTTGTGTGCACAAACATTCCGTTTAAATTATGATGTCGTACACGGGTTCTGCACACCTGACCAGAGCGGTCTTGTCTTTTCCAGGGATGTATTACATCGACCCAAACCTCGGCAGCCCAGCGGACGCTCTCCTGGTGCACTGTAACTTCACCACAGCCGGGGGGCAGACCTGCGTGTCCCCCAGGAACGAACAGGTACAGGTGCAGGCACCTCAGGGTCGCACAGGGCCAGTCCACGGAGAAACTGCCATTTAGGTTTACATAACACGAATCACTTCAGAGCTGACCCGTTACGTCCGTTATGCTGTTTCCGGATTTAAGGCACCGCACCCCTAGTGCCTTAAAGCGCCTACTCATTCCCAGAAAATTCCCCGTTTGGAGTTTATGCTAATCTGAGAGTCTGAAGCTGAACGTGCAGCGTTAAAGCACACGCTAATGAACCGTCGTCTCAAAGGCATGACATCAGAGTGCCGTGACGTGTCCAGATTTGCATACATTTTTTTTTTTAAAAACATGCCGTTCGGTAATTTTCTTTTGCTCTTGTCTTACCCCACCGTAAGGGAGGCAGGGGGTGTATTTGCATTTACAAATAGCCTCGCATTACCGATACCCGGCTTCTCGAGTGCGCTAATCCTGTCTGCCTGCAGGTGCCCATTAAAGCGTGGCTGAAGGACTCTGGAGCTGAAAGCTCTTTCCATTGGCTGAGCACGCTGGAGAGGGGCTTCCAGGTGGGCTCTCCAAACCTCTAGAGCTGCGTTCAGAATAAGAAACTGCTTTACAAAGCTGAGATGGGTGTGTCGAATATGTGGCTGTAGATTTCTGTGTTCGTGGCTTCTGATAGGGCGATTGTGTACATTTTCAGGCTTATTCTTAAATGTGTTATTTGCTGCTTTCGGATATATACCCTGGCATGCCCCTTAAACAGGAGAAAAGATAATATTTTCACAAAATGTTCCAAAGCGTTAGGAGAACTTAGCGTTCAAGTTGAAACCATAACAAAAATGGTCTGCATCTTGCAATGCCCCCTGGGATTTAGAATCCTCAGATGTCGTCCTCCTCTCGGTGATCTGCTGCCTTTCTCTGAAAAAAACCCCTCTCATTTCCCCTCTGTCCTTTCCTGACCTGTCCTGACCCGTCCCGTCCCGTCCCGTCCCAGTTTGAGTACCCAGGCGCCAGTGTGGTCCAGATGAGGTTCCTCCGGCTGAACAGCCGTTCGGCCACGCAGAGAGTGACGTTCTCCTGTCGCCATGGGAGCAGGCTGGGGCCGAGGGAGAGAGACGTCAAATTCCTGGCCAACACACGGAGGCAGAGTTTCTTGGGCACGCTGAGAGACTGCGTGGTGCGTTTTCCTACCAATCGTTTTTCATTTAATGACTTTGAATTTTAAAATCAGTTTATTCATACATATTTATTGGATTTGTTTCTGCCAAATAGAACACAGAAACCATAGAGGGCAGAGGTTTTGTGTTATGGAGATGAAACCTATCACGCTATCCGGTTAATTTGAGAATAAATACTGCAAATACTTCTGAATTCAACCACACAACAAGATAATAGGGCGTCTTAATGTGATTGGTGGTTATGTCTTATAAAAAAGGAAGATGCCCAATGCGCTTCAAGCCGGCTAAATAAAGGAGGACTAATTAGGTGCTCAACAGCCAGGACGGTCAAACTATAGAGAAAAACTCCTTACCTGGACAACGTCAGTCTCCCCTGATTCATTAAACAGTGTCTTGCCCCAAGCTCAGTGTGCTTCAGCATTCCTTATTTCAGGCTAGTCCCTGAGAAGTTGTCCAGATGAGTCCTCCTCTATAAATTATTATTATTATTATTATTATTACTAATAATAATAATAATAATAAGTTACAATAGTTAATACTAATAATAATTTTATGTATGTATTTATTTATCAGGGACAATAAATAGTCAAATTGATGTGTTGTACACAAAATAGCCAAAAGGCTGCTTTTCATTGGTTGACCCAGTGAAAGGTCTTCATTGGATATGAGTAATTAAAGCTACTGGCTTTGCATTGGATATTACTGAAAGTCACTTAAGCAGATCAATTGTCTCACTAAGCAGCAGCGTTGTGGATAATAACAGTGTCTCGGTGTGCAAGCTGGGTAATTAAGCAGCTTTTCAGCCCGGACCCGGGTCGATGATACGTTTGTGGCTGTTGTTCCTTGTTGATGGCACAGCAGCCCGTGGAAGAAGGGGATTCTGGGCCGCAGCAGTCCACATTTCAGTTCGATGAGCTGGACCTGCTCCCGATCCGGGACCTGGCGGTGTTTGGCAGCAGCGACCTCACGCAGGAGTTCGGCTTCACCATCGGGCCAGTGTGCTTCAGCTAAGGAGGGGTCCCCCTTCCCAACACCCCGTCAACATCACCACCACCCCCAACGCCCTCTCTCCCCCCACCACACACACCTCTCCTTACAAGTGGGGCCCACATGCCACTGCAGACTGGACCAGGAGAAGCCAGAAGAATGAGGAAAAAAAGGGAATCTCTACTCCTCTGTCCCACAATTCCTTGTTTTCCGTTGATCACCAGAGAGAGGTAGCTGCACTAGCAGGACCATGCTCTCCCGCGTTTCTCATGGTTTACAGAGGCAGACCCGGCTCCGCGTTTTACTCGTATTTAAGACTCCCTGTGAGAGTGGCAACATCTCCAGAAATGGGTTCTCCAGAAGGACTACCTTGTTTTTTCCCGTTTGAATTTCCTGTTTGTGTTTACAGAGACATTTATATTGAAACATTTTGTTAATTTATATATTTTATGTTTTTCGGTTTGTTTTCATATATAATGGTACTTTTTTTATTGTTAATCCAGGTTTTTTTTAAATAGCAGTGGTATAAATACTGTACAGTCATTTTATTTGATTTTTTTAACTCGATCAGCTCACGATGACTTTAATGCTCAAGTGTTCGAGGCCCTGAGAGCTGTTGCTAATAGTATGGCAGACTTTTCTTGCACAACTTCAACAATGTGTTCCTGTGCAGAACACAGCTAATATTCTCTCAGATGGGCTCACAAAGCACTACTACTACCTCCCTTAAGGGTTGTTGGTTAGTTGAATCTCTCAGTAAACTGACTTAAAATTTTAAAATCTCATGTGTAACAAACTGGTGCCCGACCTGTTTTTTTTTCAGTTCACTTTAAACGGTAAGTGTGGTGGATTAACCTTTACCCTGATGCTAAAATGAGAATGAGCACCCGGCCTCATACTGAAATATGCGTTCTGGCAGCTGATTCCCTACCTGATAGGAACCCAATTCATGTTGCTGACATTCGCAGGAGCGGAGAGGAATTTTTTATGTTCCCCTCTTTCCAGCGACAGTTGATATGGGGATATATGAATTTGAAAACCGACCGGAGGATGTGCAAATCCATACGCAGCACATTCCGAATTCCCAGCAAGCAGCTTCACAAGGGCATCCAGACTTAGGGAGGCTGATAAAGGGCGACATAGCTCAGGAGGTAAGACCGATTGTCTGGCAGTCGGAGGGTTGCCAGTTCAAACCCTGCCCTGGGCGTGTCGAAGTGTCCTTGAGCAAGACACCTAACCCCTAACTGCTCTGGCGAATGAGAGGCATCAATTGTAAAGCGCTTTGGATAAAAGCGCTATATAAATGCAGTCCATTTACCATAAAGCAGTCTGCTTGACCTTTCAGAAAGGCACGTTAAGTTGGTGCTTTGTAGTATTCAAAGACTGTGGGTAGACGATGGAGATCTCAGGTTAAACAACTTAAGCTGTTAAACAAATGCACATTAAAAATTAATAAATAACATCAGCTGTGTACAACAATAACAAAATTTGCAACAATATGAACATGTTACACTTCAGCAAAGAAAGGGCTTGAATCTTTTGTGTTTGTACTGCAGGGTATTGCGTATTTGTTTCAAATATGTTGACACGTTTCTCCTTTGTGAACTGACCAACAATGCCCTTACTGTAGACTTCAGGGAGTCGTGAAGCAAGTACCTACAGTGCCATCTTCAGCCTCCTGTCCATCACGGCTAACCAAAGACACACATCTCGGCGTCTCCTGCTAAAATTGCTGTAGTCAGTGCAGTCGTGTACTGAACATGAATACCTGTACCTTGCAAAATAATGCTCTTAAATGCTACAGGTGATGTGCAGGTAATTTTGCTTTTGCTTGTTGAATATGTGTTCAGTGATCTCTTTTGCCTACAGTGCTGTTTATGTAACGTACATGAATAAGATCAGTAACTATTCCACAGTCATTTTTTACCAGTCGTGTGCCCAAGGTTAGCCTTTTGGTACATTGTTGCATAGCTTCAGTGAACTTTCACATCAAGCCCCAGTACACATTATGGGAACATATCAATTTTAAATATGGTTGACTTAGCTGGCTGAGACTAATCCATTGGTGCTATACCTGATACAGCAAATGTTTTTTTCCCAGTCATTGTTTTTGTATTATTAGCGTACTTGTTGCAATATTTTTTTATTAAATGATATGCTGGTCATTTGTTTTAGTTTTATGAGTGGTTCACCCTTGAAATCACAGCAGTGTATCAGATCAATAAACAATTACTTTATTCAGTTGGTTTGTTTTCATGTTGGATATCTCCCGATACTTTGTACTTTGTGACAGAATGAACATGCTTAGAATCCTAAACTAGCCAATGAGCACACAATTAAGACCAGATTCTTGATTTTACATCTCCTAGCCTTGCATTCTTTGCACAAGTAAATCAGTACATACAATAAAGTTCATAGATAATGAGGATTATTTACAGTAAGGTTGATTCTGAAATGTACTATTTACAACTTGTTTTAGATTTCTGCTCTATTGTCCCACATAATTTGGCAATTCGATTTAAAGTTAGCTGTTCCCAGAACTGCTGTAATTGAGCCACCGTGGTTAAAATAATGTGAATGAGAATAAATTATCAGAATGAAAAAAGTCAGCACTTAGCCTGTGTAGGGTGACCCTTACATAGTCAAAAATCAAAAATCCAGCTAGCTTTCCTCTGGGGAAAATTAATGAAAGTGTTCAACATTAAATCAGCAGTGTCCTCTGGGATTGTGATCAAACACTCTCTGAAGAAAAAAAGATGTGGAAATGTATCATTTTGTCATCCTGACGTGATATACTTTCCACAAGTATCTTCTCTGGTATCTTGCGACACAGGAGATGAATTTCCAGCAAACTACAATACCAAATACTGACACTTCTGCAACTCGCAAACAGATTGCATCATCAATTGGTAAAATTAAAAGATATATCTAGATAAACAAATTAAACTCAAGCTGAAGTAAAGCAGGCAATATTAAATTAGTGTCGCTTGTTGTAATTCAGGTCCAGAAAAGGCAAGTCTCACTATCCTTACATGGAAAACAGTAGCCTAAGCCAGTGTATCTCAACCCTGGTCCTGGGGACCCACTGCCCTGCATGTTTTAGATGTTTCCCTGCTCCAACGCACCTGATTCAAATGAATGCGTCATCATCAAGCTCTGCAGAAGCCTGATAACGACCCATTCATTTGAATCAGATGTGTTGGAGCAGGGAGACATCTAAAACACGCAGGTCAGTGGGTCCCCAGGACCAGGGTTGAGAAACACTGGCCTAAGCAGAATAACCATAGTTCTGGGCATTTGCACCATCATAACGTTTATCAACCCAAACCGGCAATTATTATGAAAACATAAACTCCAGGATTAAAAGGGCTACTGTGTCAGACAGATATAATACAATAAACTATGAACACCCCGTGAACAATCCCTTATGCAGAAGATGACAGTTGTGAATCTGTAATACCACCTCCTAAACGCCAGTCTTAAACGTGGGAAATGAAGGGTTAATCCGGAATGATGACGCGAATATTACTCCATGTGAAGTCATGTGGCCAAACCAACTGTCACGTAAACATTAGCTAGCTAACCTCGTCTACAAGCTCCAGTAATGAGCGAAGCATCATGCGAGGCCTAGTTAGCTAGCTGTCCAAAAATCTGTTCGATAGGTACTTTTACAAAAACAAAACGTGCAGCTGCAGTGCTAGCTTGTTATAGTCAACCAGCTCAATGGTAAACGTACGCTGCCTGTCCCTTCCACTTCTCTCGCGCAGTCAGCAGCATTGGCTTTGGGGTGGCTAACTAGCTGCTGGTATGCTGTATTCCAAGTCCTGAACAATTCTATAAGATTTTATTTGAGTAGCCGATTTATTAATTCGAACAACACGTTGCCCGTTTAGTGTATCGAGCTCCTTTCGCAGCGAGGGCGGCTGCTTTCGCAGCGAGTGCCGAGGTGCTTGTTTGGAATCGGCGTCGTTAAGGTAGGGTACTGTTTCTTGGCGAGCTAACATTTGCTGGTTATACCTACCTACCTGTCCTGTTCGAAAAGTTTTTGAAAGTCTTTGCTATCTTTTGCATTGTGTCTCAGTTTTCCCGACCTTTGACAACTGGCTTAACGGTGAACTATATAGCGGATTAATTCCAGCGTTGACCAGGAAATGTTATAACTACTAACGTACCTTGGCTAGGACAAGTCAGTGCTATTGGTTGGCTAGGTAGCAAGGACAGTGCATTGTATTTTCCCGGCTTACTCAAATGACACGTCAGTCGTTGAGTTGGTTTAATTCCTGTTTGAACGAAGCGAACGGAACAGGTGAGTTGATGTCTGCAGCTTGTTAATTAAACTGTTCGTCCGTAACCGCTAAATGTCTGGTGAAGTTTCACTAACCAACTGAACTCTATAACGTTAAGTGTACACTTCTAGTTTTGTATTTTAGTTTTACCTATCCTTCAAAGGTTAAGAAGGTTGCTATTAATAATAGCCAGTAGTACAGAAGTGCATGACGTGATGTGGAAACCCAAGTTATAATTTGAAACACACTGATATTCAAATTATTGTTTGATTGTTCGTTTGCAAAATGGATTGTAGTCTATTTGAGTTTCCATTGCTAAGTTTTAGACTAGGAATAACATTAGCTGTGTTTTCAATATTTTGATTGGCTAATATCAGAGAAAGCAGATGGCTCTTGTTCTACTGTATTACAAATAAGTGACAATAATTTATCATAGCGTTAGTCATTGAATATGAATTATTGCAGCTTTGTAGGCCAGGGCTATCCTATTTTGACTAAAGCCGACCCTTATACATTACTTGTATTCCAGCATGTAGTACAGACAAGAAATAGAGGTTTTCTTGTACAGAACATTTCTGAAAACATCCTCAACATTTTCAGCCTCTGCTCTGTTATGCGTTTTATTTTTTTGGAAGACCCTTAGCTGCATCTGGAACCGGAGTGCAGTCCATCTACACAACTCTGTGACATTATCATATAGCTCAGTGGTCTCCAACCCTGGTCCTGGAGAGCTACCGGGTCTGCTGGTTTTCATAGTGACCCTGCACTTCATGAATCAATTGGAGCAGTTGATTACACAGTTAACTCGACTCACCTGGTGTCTTGGGTCTCAATTGGGTGCTGATTTTAAAGTGAAAACAAAAACCAGCAGACCGTGTAGCGCTCCAGGTCCAGGGTTGGAGACCACTGATATAGCCTGGGCCTCTCATTGAGGAATACCCCGGTTCTTCCTAGCTTTGTCACTCTCTATGAGTAAACTGATAAAATCCCGTGCCTGACACCAATGCAACAACTGTTTTCAAACTTTTCTTTTTTTGTTGGTGGCTAAGGCCTTTACATCTCCGAGTGGAACTCCTGTGTATCCCCCTTCCTTACTACATTAATATTCACTCCAGCACTTAACTGTAGCATAGAATATCGTAGGCCTAATGATGAGGGATCTTGTCCGGTCTGGCTTTGTGAAAATTGGATCCCAGAAACAGTGGCTGCTTGAGACCTCTGCTGTTTGGTATTTACGCACAACCTTGACAAAGACACCAGCAGCAGAACAGTTACTGTATCTCAATACACAAAACTAAAGTGTGAAGCACAGTTTTAGTTACAAATACTTGGCAAGTTCAATGAGATATTTAAATTGAATCTGGAAGTGTGCAGAGGCCTTGCATTTTCTAATGTGGGCAATCACAGTTTCAGATTGGAAAAAGGAAATGGCTCATGTACAATATCCAGTAGCATTTTGTATGGATACAAGGTGGTGTCTTTTGTACACTGAGTGCAGGGGTGGCCTTCTGGATGATTTTCAGTGCTTGAGTGCCCAAGGCAATTTGACTGTGTGCTTGAGTACTTTTTTTGCATTGTAGGTGTGTGCAGAGACTATGGGTCTGATTTGCATACATAAAACTTGCAGTGCAAATTGCAAGCTGATGACGGTGTGTGTTGGCGTGTTCAGTCTGCCTGCAATTAATGTATGATTTACAAAGGCTACTGCTAATTACGAATGGTACTGCGGCTGCCTACTATTCCTATTTTTAGTGCGAAGCAGAGCTTAAAAGGCACAGTTGAAAAAACAAAACTCCTGTTTAGTGCATTGAATACACAGTGAAAGGTATAGTGCTGTTTCAGCAGTCCGCTCTGGCCATATAAACTTTGCAAATTGATTTAACACTGAACGTTGTATCTTCATTGGGTGTAGAGAAATTGACGTATCTTCTGGTGCCATGTAAGGGCATATCTAGCACTACAGACCCGGCAGGACAAAATGTGTACTGCGATATTCCAGCTGTGGCGGCAGTTGGCGATTGATTTAATCTCGATACGAGACTGTAATGTTCAAGTAGAACTTTATTTATTTGTCCCCAGTGGGGCAATTGGTTTGACAGTTGCCGGGGTGGAATGGGAACGTTGCATGAGATGTTCTGGGTCATCTCTTATTCATCCCAGAAGAGTAATAATTTCTGCGGTTGGGTGTTTGTCACTGAAGTCTCAGGTGCCACGGATTCCATGATTTTTATATTTTTCTTAAGGCAGTTCCGTGAATTTTACAGTTTATAGTGTTTACCGTGATTTTTCAGAAGTGTTGGATGGTAAGCAACTAAGCATAATAAATTACCTGCATCTGTACCTGCCAATAATATGCCAGATGAGCGCTGTCAGACAGAGATTGTATGCTGCCAGTCCTTTTAATTCATATCGCCCCTGCAAAGAGTGCCAGCTGGAATCATTGGCTACCTCTTTGCGCAAACCATTGTGCAACTGGTCGAAACACAAGCTGTCATTAGTCCGTGAAAAAAATGCATGACGACTGAGAATGACAATTTGCAAGATTTATTTTTGGCTGGACCGCAACAGCAGGGCCAGCCCTACAAACGCGAATGTCTGTGACTGAGTGAGTGACTGAATGAGTGATGAAGTTTCACCATTGGTCGGCCGAGTCATGAAGTTACACCGTTGGTCGGCCGGATCACCTGTGTTAGGTCCAGCCATATACTAGGTTTTTACCTGGTCTTGTTTAAAAATCACTTCAAAGAGAGTTCTGTGTTTAATAAAACCATTGGGCTCTGTTTAATTATCCTGTTCACACTGCCACGGTGTTGATTAGAATTCTGATGCATGGCCCCCTAGAATGATGTGGGACTTATCTTGCGCATCATTGGCTGTGTCCTTGGTGACGCCAGCGATGCTGAAACCCCCAGGACCGGGTTTGCCCTTCTCTGCTGTAGGCTGTAATGTTATGCTAGCGAGGGCTCAAGGTCCTTTTCAAGGTAGCGGATTAGAAGAGCGGGCTCATTCTTGTGGGAGGGGTAGACGGCTCTCTGTGAATTGCATTTGTGTGCATCCCGCTGCCAGATTAGATTTTTTTTTGATGTTTTTCAACATTTCATCTACCTACAGTATGACCTGTAAGCTGTCCCCATGCTGTGGAAACTGCCATAAAAACATATTTGGCCCCATCCTGAGTTTTTCTATTATTGCATGTCTGCTCACTGAATGGTTTCAGATCTTTAGGCAAAAAGTAGTATCAGACAAAGGGAACCTAAGTTAACACAAAACACATTGTTATTATTGGTTTTTTTTTCCATTTCTTTAATGAAAAAAATTATAACACCCTTATGAGAAAGTGACTTCTCTCTTCCCCGTAGCAGGGCTGCGTCTATGACCTCACTGCCTGGCCGGAGAGATGTACCCACCGCCACGGAAGGATTTTGTATCTTTAACCCTCAGTGAGCGGGACGGCGGCAGCTACAACAACAGCAAGCACTGGCGCAGGCAGTCCTGCTGGAGGGTCAGTCTGCCGATGCCCTGCACCTGGCCCCTCCCCTTGCCCCTCCTGGCCCCTCCCCTCGCCCCTTCTGGCTCCTTCCCTCGCTCCTCTTGGCCCCTCCCATACCTGGCCCCTCCATTCCAGCCTCTCCTGTGAGTTCACAGACCTAAAAGGAGAGGAGAATGGTTTCTCCCCCTCTGTCAATCCAACAAGAAATATTTATTTACATAGCACATTTCCTACACAGGCCTTCCAATGTAATGTCATTTTATTTTAAAATAAAAGACGTGTTAAAATTCGTAAGAGACATGGTGAAACCAGAAGGCAGTGAAGCAAACGAAAGCAAAGAGCCCTTTTCGTTCTCGGAAGCGCACAGCTGGCTATTTTCAGCCCTGCAGCTGGTCTATCACTAGGGATCATTTTCTCTGTAGTACACTTCACTTCTCCCGCACTAATTTGTGACCCTGGCAGAAGATGTCCCCCCCTCTAATAGATGAAACGTCAGAGGTGTTTCGTTGTGCAGGCGGCAGCAGTTTCTGCGTCTGGTCTAAGCCCGGGCGCTCCCTAGCTTTGGAGAGTGGTCCAAGATGGCGGAAGGATGGCCATTCTTGGTAGTGACTCCATGGGAGTCATTGACGTCACTTCGCCTTTTGGCTCGTGCTTCTGACAACCTTTTTATTGTGAGCGTGTGCTTGTCCTGTGCTTATTGTGCTCTTTTATTTCCTGTTTTTAATGTCCGGCTGCAGAAGTGGAAGCAGCTGTCGAGGCTCCAGCGCAGTCTGATTCTCTTCCTGCTGGCGCTGCTGGTGGTTTGTGGGATCGTCGCCTACCCCAATCTGACAGACCACTGGAGAGGTATGTTAAAATCACCTTAATTTCCATACCCACCATTCCTCCGTTGGACCGCACAGACTGCTATACCTGGCACTGCCACTAGGGACCATGCAGATTTCTTACACTTTGTGACCAAAAGTATCTGGACACCCCTTGGTCTGGGGCTGTTTTTCATGGTTTGGGCTAGGTCTGCATGACAATGCCCCTGGGCACACAGCGATGTCCGTTTAGAAATGGTTTTGTTGAGAATGGTATGGAAGAACTTGACTGTCCTGCACAGGTGCTGACCTCAACCCCATCCAACATCTTTGGGGGCAGTTGGAAAGTCGACTGCAAGCCATGCCTAACCATCCTATCAGTGCCAGACCTCTCTAATGCTCTGCTGGCTGAATGGAAGCAGATCCCTGCAACAATGCCCTGACATCTAGTACAAAGCCTTCCCAGAAGAGTGTAATTTGTTATAGCGGCAAAGGGCAGACCAACTCCATATTAGTGCCCGTAATTCTGGATGAGAGGTTGGCTGTCAGGTGTCCACATACTTTTGGCCATGTAGTGTATGTTCATCAATACTGCACTAATAATACTCATTTAAAGCTGTGTATTTAAACTGCTTCCTAATGTGAATAGAGCAGAGAAAAAGCAAAGACACAAAACTTTTAAGTCGGTAAGCAAGAAGTCAAATAATGCCTGACAGTAGAGCATCAAAATTGAGATGTACAGCGCAGTGACAGTTGTACGGTGCTGCTCGGTGTGTCCAGGCCTCTCTGACAGGTCAGTGAGGGACGACTGGGACAAAGAGAACGAGGCAGACCTGAAGCCCGTCCTGCCGGGGGTCGTCCCGGGGGTCGTGCCGAAAGTCGTTCCAGAGCCGAAGGAAGAGGAGGACGGGCTGGTTCTTCCCAAACCCCACGCCGCGGTCAGCGCCGCCGTCTTGCTCATTCACGACACGGCATCTCATTCATTGTTCATTACGTCACGTCACATTGAGTTACGTTCATTTGGAGGATGTGCTTTTCCGGAGAAACCCAAAAGTGCGAGGGAACTAAAGTGTGCCTTTGTCAACGGGTTAACTGCGTTCCCAGGCAAGCCAGTGCAAGCATCACTAGAAGGCTATGCCAACCTAGATCCAGGACACAATTATGGCATAGATGTTCCTGTCAATACCATAATGATCACTGACTTAATGAAGATAGCGAGTGATGGGAGGGGAGCCAGGAGGCAGACTCGAGAGATGAGTCTGCAGTCAGTTTTTGGATGGTGGCCAATGGTTTTACTCTCTTTTGTCAACGTGTAAAGTTTGTTCAACCACTGACGGGCATTACTCCACCCATTTCTCATATAGGCTGTCACATTACGCTCTTGGAAAACTGATTAAAGAAACAGCAGAACTGAGCTTCACAAATGTCCACGAGAGACCAGTATGCCTCTGGCAAGCCATGCTACAAGCTTACCCCTTTCCAACAGAGATTGAATGCGGGGCTAATAAACATTGGGCCTGCAGTGGCGGTGGGGAGTAATGCGTTTTTATAGCGATGAACTGTAAATTTTGTGTTGGCATACACACCCGAGAACAGTTTTATCGCTCCTCAAATCTGACCATCAAAATAGTGCTTCCTTTGGGCGCGGACAATGCAGAGCCCTGATTGACCGGACACGTTTTTTATCTTTTGAGATGTGTTATAAATCCTGAAAGGCCGCTACTGTTACCGTCCTAGATGAGCCGGATTGTTACTGCTGTCGCGTAGGCAGTTTCATTCATTAGATTTTGAGTGATTTTTACCGCCAGCATCTCAGATTGTCATTCCCAGTGGCAACTTGCCTGTACAGGGCTATCATCTACTGCCAAACGCAAATATCCGATCTCAGTTTAGCGAAGCAGTTTGGGCGCTGTGCTAATGACCCAAACTGTTGGTTCCAGTCTTGAGTGGGCTCAGCTTTTCGGGAACCCCTGAGCCACTTATAAAAGCCGCTTATTTCTGTCCCGCGTCAGCAGGTACCGGGCCGTACGAACGGGTCGCTTGGTGCCGACACACCCCGAAAACGGACTTCTGCTGAGCACGCTAATTGATTGAAAGCAGGTCCATTATTCTGATGTTGTGAACGCAGCTCACAAGCCCAGAGGCTCGGCTGCACCTAGTTCCCTTTACTTTTCCCCTTATTTTTATCCTATATTTATACTGGGCACGCTCTTCTCATTAGAGCTGAGTGTAAACTGTTCGTGGGCTACTTGCTACTCTGGAGTATGAGCTCTGCGGCATTAAGAAATGAAACTTTTTGTCAGTGCTGGCCTTTAACTTTCTGTTAATGTTGATTTGTCAGGCAATTTGTCAGGGGGAAAAAAGCAATTTTTTTTGGTTAAAGTCTCTGTTAGTACCCATCAGTAGAAGGGCGAAGGAGGTTTCGGCCTTCACACCAACATTGGAATGGGAAGTTTGCGCTCGCTCGTTATATTTGAAGCTGACGATCACTGGAGACGGGGATAGTCCCCCCCCCCCCCCCCCCCCCCCGCGTGCCCCCAAACCCACACAGCAAACAGGCAAGCGAGCGGGGCCTGATGGGAATCGATTGATGAGTTATACGTGCTCATAATCCTGAATGCGGAGAAACGTCCCGATACAATTAAAGCACGGCTGACTGTTCCACAGGAGAGCTCCCCTGCTGGTGCTTTCTTGTTAAATCTTCTCTCTCTCTGTCTTTTTCCTCTTTTCTCTCACTCTCTTTTCTCTCATTCTTTCCCCCTCTTTGTGTCACTGTCTTTGTCTGATGCTCTTTTTTCTCTTTCACTCTTTCTTTCTGTCTTACTCTTTCTCCTTTTCCCTTTCCTTCTTCTCTACATCCTTTCTTGCTCTCTGCCCCTCTCTTTCCATTTCCTTTTCTCCCTCTTCGTCTTTCTGTCATTCTCTCTCCGTTGTGAACCTGATAATGGTGAGGCATTTGAATTCATGTTTTGAGGCGTACTTACTGTGCTGTTATTTTTTTTAGCGTTTTGTTTTTGGGCTTTGTTGTTTGGTCTTGCCCAAAATTAATCTTGATTTGTTTGGGTCCTATGGTCAATAAAGGGAAGTCAAATCCCACTCTCTCCTCTCTCACCCCCTCTCTCTCTCAGAAAAAGCCGTTGCCAAACAGGCGTGGCCCCCCCAACCTGCAGGGCCGCTGGAAACGAGGGAACGAATCGGACTGGCAGGCGAAGGAGAAGGAGAAGGAGAAGCAGGGGCCTGTGGCAAAGAACAGAGATGAAGAAGTGCGAGGAGAGGAGGAGGAAGAGGGAGAGAAGCCACTGATCAGGTGAGCCCCGGCTTGCACCGACATGGCTTCCAAAAACCCACCCGATTGGCCGCTGAGGTCATTCAGCCTAGCACGCTCGCCTCCGATTGGCTCAGACAGCCTACACTGGGCCACCAGGGCCATTTGTTACCAGACGGGTGTCAGGAGCACGGTGCGTGCCTGCTGTAGCGCGATGAGTGTGTGTGTGTGTGTGTGTGTGTGTGTGTGTGTGTGTGTGTGTGTGTGTGTGTGTGTGTGTGTGTGTGTGTGTGTGTGTCTGTGTCTGTGTCTGTGTCTGTGTCTGTGTCTGTGTCTGTGTCTGTGTCTGTGAGTGTGTGTGTTAGAGTGTGTGTTAGAGTGTGTGTGTGTGTGTGTGTGTGTCTGTGTCTGTGAGTGTGTGTCTGTGTCTGTGTCTGTGAGTGTGTGTGTGTGTGTGTGTGTGTTTGTGTGTCTGTGTGTGTGTGTGTGAGTGTGTGTGTGAGTGTGTGTGTGTGTGTGAGAGTGAGTGTGTGTGTGTGTCTGTGTGTGTCTGTGTGTCTGTGTGTGTGTGTGTGTGCGTGCTCCTGCGTGTGCGTGTGTGTGTGTGTGTGTGTATGTGTGTGTGTGTGTGTGTGTGTGTGTGTGTGTCTGTGTGTGTCTGTGTGTCTGTGTGTCTGTGTCTGTGTGTGTGTGTGTGTGTGTGTGTGTGTGTGTGCGTGCTCCTGCGTGTGCGTGTGTGTGTGTGTGTGTGTTTGTGTGTGTGTGTGTGTCTGTGTCTGTGTGTGTGTGTGTGTGTGTGTGTGTGTGTGTGTGTGTGTAAATGCTGGGAGTCCTTCTCTCTTGTTTAGACGCTAATTAGCGAGCGTAATGGCCCGTAATGCCTGCTCCACAAAACAGGATGATGAAGGAAGTGAGGGGGGTGAATTCGGTCAGTGAAACTCTTTCCTGCACGCAAACTAAACGCATAAATTTGAGGAACCCCGGGCTCTTCCCGGGGGACAGATTCTTGTTTGAGGAGAGCCTGTTTGTGGCCGTGTCCTGTGCTGTAGACAAGACTCTTTGTGTTTCCACCAAATTGATGCTGCTGTGATTTAGAAATTTTTTTATGTTGAAGACCCTGAAGACCCACAGTGTCCGTCTGTTCTTGTCTGTGTGTGTGTGCGCGTGTGTGTACGCATGTGTACGTGCTCCTGCGTGTGCACGTGTGTACGTGTGTGTGCGTGCGTGTGCACGCGTGTCGCTCTGCAGCTGGAGGGGGGCCATGATCGAGGATGATCACGCCACGGAGCCGCAGCCCTCTGCCAAAGAGAAGGACCCGGCGCCTTCCGGACCCGCCGAACCAGGAGAGAGTGCCCCCATGGGGCCAGGTCAGGAACTGCATTTAGTCTTTACACACATCCACAGGGCTCAGGCCCAATGGGACACTCACAGACACACCCAGGGGGCTCAGCTCCAATGGGATACACACAGACACGCCCACGGAGCTCAGGTCCAATGGGATACACACAGACACACCCAGGGGGCTCAGGTCCAATGGGATACACTCAGACACACCCACGGGGCTCAGGTCCAATGGGATACACACAGACACACCCAGGGGGCTCAGGTCCAATGGGATACACTCAGACACACCCAGGGGGCTCAGGTCCAATGGGATACACACAGACACACCCACGGGGCTCAGGTCCAATGGGATACACACAGACACACCCAGGGGGCTCAGGTCCAATGGAATACACACAGACACGCCCATAGGGCTCAAGTTCTGTGGGATACACACAGACACACGCGCTGTAGCCTGCAGGTCAGTGGATGTCATTGGAAATTAGGCCAAGTGAACCGCATGCTGTGTGCTATAACTTTGTAGGCGAGAAATAATGGAGTGTAAAAAAAAAAAAAAAAAATCTGTTTGAAATGCTGCTTGCTGTTAGTGTTCAATGTGTCCATTTAGCTATTTTGCAGGTGCTTTTAAACCAAAGCAACTTGCAGTAGGAGCATTTCGTTGTTAGATATTGGAATGCAAGTGTTACCATGACACATTATAGTTAATGTGTAGTTTATTTTGTAATTGTAACCTGTGTTTCTCTTGGTATATGTGTATGCATGCGTGTGCTCTGTGTGTGTGTGCATGCGTGCGTGCGTACGTGTGCTCTGTGTGTGTGTGCGTGCGTGCGTGCGTGCGTATGTATGCGTGCGTGTCCATGTCCGTATGCGTCCATGTCCGTATACGTGTCCGTGTGCTGTGTGTGTGTGTGTGTGCACGCATGTATGTGTGCTGTGTGTGTGTATGTATGCGTGCGTGTGTGTGTATGTATGCGTGCGTGTGGGTGTGTGTGTGGGTGTATGCGTGCAGCAGAGCGGATGCAGGCGGTGCTGGAGGCCTTCAGACATGCCTGGAAGGGCTATAAGGAGTTTGCCTGGGGCCATGACGAGCTCAAGCCCATCTCCAAGTCCTTCGGGGAGTGGTTCGGTCTGGGGCTCACCCTCATCGACGCCCTGGACACCATGTGGATCCTGGGCCTGAAAGAAGGTACGGTGGCCCGGCCTGGACAAACATGCGATTCCAGCAGAAGCCTTCAGTAGCCCAGGAGATGGGTACACGTTTTGTTTGTCAAAGAGCAAATTGGATGGTGTTGAAAATGAAGGGCAGGATTGGGGTGGCTGGGTCATGTGTACCCGGTTCCTTTAGTCAAACACGGGTGCATTTTTTCTGTATCTGTATCTCAGATGGTGTAGGAGGTAGGAGGATTGGGGTCAGTTAGATTGTAGTTCAATCAGTTCAGGAAATGAATGTGTGTGGCTCTCTCTCTCTCTCACTCTCTCTCTCTCTTTCTCTCATATGCTCTTGGGCAGAGTTCCAGGAGGCCAGGAAGTGGGTGGAGACGGAGCTCTCCTTCTCCAAAAACGTGGACGTCAACCTGTTCGAGAGCACCATCCGCATCATGGGCGGTCTGCTCAGCACCTACCACCTGACTGGCGACTCCCTGTTCTTCGACAAAGCTGTGAGTCGCAGAGCCAATCTCACCCCCCCCCCCCCTTCCCCACCTCTCTCTCCAGCCGTCCAAATGTGCCGGTGACCAGTAAGAGTAACTGAAAATGATTTCTAAATGAAGCTTTCAGCTGCGTTAGGCTGTTCCTGTAAGTGAACAAGTAGGAGGACTGGGAAATGGTGGCTGTTTTGAACGGTGCTTTCTTTTTTAAGTGCAGAGGCGGCAGGTTTTATCAGAGCATTTACAGTTTCCAGTTTGGAGAGAGATGTGTACATGATTGTTTTTTTTTTGTTTTTTTTTTTTCGTTCAGAAAGATTTGGGGTCCCGGTTAATGCCTGCGTTCAGCACCCCCTCCAAAGTGCCGTACTCGGACGTGAACCTGGGGAAGGGCACCGCCCACCCTCCCCGCTGGACCACCGACAGCACCGTCGCCGAGGTGACCAGCATCCAGCTGGAGTTTCGAGAGCTGAGCCGCCTCACCAAGGACCCCCGATACAGGGTGAGCCCCTGCTGAAGAAATGCCCCCCCCCCCTCTTCTGTCACCACCTGCCGTAATAACCCAGGAGTGTTCTCACTCAGGGTCCCCCCAAAAACCCACACGCTCCCATTCTCTACCCCATTTCTCACCAAACACAGCAAGCCAGGATTGCTGTTGGGTTGCACAGCCGTGTTCAAACATAATTTTCTCTGTTTTGCATCATCCGTGTGAAGAGTGTTGTGCACACTGCTTGAACAGTGTTACATAATGTTTATTATTATTATTATTATTATTATTATTATTATTATTAGCAGTAGCAGTAGTAGTAGTAATAGCAGCAGTAGTAGTAGCAGTAGTAATAGTAGCAGTAGTAGCAGCAGCTGTAGTAGTTATAGTAGTTGTAGTAGTAGCAGTAGTAATAGTAGCAGTAGTAGCTGTAGTAGTAATGGTAGCAGCAGCAGTAGTAGTAGTAAAAAGTAGCAGTAGCAGCGTGTCTCCTCCACCCTCCCATTGGCCCCTGGTTTTGGCTGACTGGGGCCCCTCCCCCTGCAGGAGGCGGTGGACGAGGTGATGAGGATGGTGCACAAGCTGGAGGGGAAGCACGACGGGCTGGTGCCCATGTTCATCAACACCAACAGCGGGCAGTTCACCCACCGCGGGGTCTTCACCCTGGGCGCCCGCGCCGACAGCTACTACGAGTACCTGCTGAAGCAGTGGCTGCAGGGAGGCAAGAAGGAGACAGAGTGGGTTCGCACTTCCGCCCGCACCTCATTCCGCTTCGCTCCGCTTAACGTTTCAGCATCCGCTCCTCCGTCGTTTTGGCCCCGTTTGTTTGAACATTATTTCTCTACTTTGTCCACGTTTGGTTTTGCAATGGCTTTGAACTCCTTTCTTCTGAAGCTGCCTCCTGCCGTTTTTCTCTTTTTTACATTTCAGCAGCTTTTCTGGTGTTTTTTTTTTTTTTTTGGTCCGTTTCCCGCTTCCTGTTTGCGCGGCTTTGTAGCGGCCGCTGCGCTGGCTGTGTTCCCGGAGCTGCCGTAGCTCTGCGTGCGCGGCGGCGGCGGCGGCGCTGTCCTTCCGAGCGCTCTGTCCGCGGGGCCTGTGCTGTTTTTAGATTAATCCGCCTCATCTGAATTCTGTGCGCTCCCGAGCCTCGCCACGGCAACGGACCCGCAGCAGAGACAGGCACGAGGAGGGGGGGGAGGAGGGTAGGGGGCGCAGGTCGTCACGGTAACGGCGGCGATGATCCTTCCTTGGTTTTAACAGTACGCTCGAGCCGTTAAGGGTCGGTGTTCTATCCGAAAAGGGCGATGGGGTGCGATTGGCCCAGTGCCCCTCTGGCATCCCGAATTAGACCTCAGAGCGGCCGCCTTGCCATCGTGTCTCGCTGCCCTGGAACGTGCGGCCCCCTCGCTTCCGAACCCCCCCCCCCCCTCCCCGTCAGGAACCGTGAATCACCCCCCGCCCCCCGCCCCCCGCCCCGCTGGGCGCCAGTGACTCGCTTCCCCCGCGCCCCATGTGGCACCCCAAATTAAACCCGAACGCAGTCGCATCTGCCGTCGGGATGAGTTACTGGTCCTTTGACGCACGCTGTGTGTCACGTCAAAGGGAGGCGGCCTTTGGGAGGGAAGGCTGTCCGTCAGAACCGTACTGAGCAGGGCCGGGGGGGGAGGGGGGGGCATGCCTTGCTTTTCAGTGCACCGCTATCACTTCGCCCACTGGTGTGCAGTTTTGCACAGAAGGGTTTTTTTGTTGGCTAGCCAATTTTTGAATGTTAATCCACATATTCATACCATCCAATGCTCGTGTTCCGAATAAAAAAATAGTGAAATTAATTGGTCATTGCTGCATTTTGATCAATCTTAATTTTACTGTATGTATGGAGTTACAGTATATTTCAGTTTATTTCTCCTGTAATTTGTACTGGAAAACCAAATACTGTCAATAATATGAAAAATATAGTATGATTTTTTGGCCGTGTCTCCCAGCCCCCTCGTACTAGTGGAGATGTTTTTGGGGAGTACTGCAAGGCACGGCATTTACAAATTTTACCTCAATTTTTGGGGCATAAATTTTTGACTTGGAGCTCTTTTATTTGCTCCCTTCAGGTGTCAGAATGCGTGTGCTTTGCATACGCTTCCCTCCGCAAACCTGCCTGTTTTGCAGCGCTGCAGCTCTCTTATTTTTGTCATATTTGGCTTTGCTCAGTGGAGGGGTGGTGTTGAGTCTGTCACTGTTTTTTCTTTGTCATATTACCCCCAGAAGCGACTTTCTGTTCATTGTAAACTGTCAGTTTGTAAATATTTTTTGTGTTTGTCTCTTTCTGTATGTCTTTGTCCCTGTGTTTGTACCTGTATGTCTGTGTCTGTATCTGTATGTCCCTGCCTGTATGTCTGTGCCTGTATGTCTGTGTGTGTGTGTGTGTGTGTGTGTGTGTGTGTGTGTGTGTGTGTGTGTGTGTGTGTGTGTGTGTGTGTGTGTGTGTGTGTGTGTGTGTGTGTGTGTGTGTGTGTGCTGTGTGTGTGTGTGTGCTGTGTGTGCTGTGTGTGTGTGCTGTGTGTGGTGTGCAGGTTGCTGGAGGACTATATCCAGGCCATAGAGGGGGTGAAGAAGAACCTGCTGAGGCAGACGTCTCCTCTGAAGCTCACCTTTGTGGGGGAGCTGTCCCACGGCCGATTCAGCCCTAAAATGGTGAGGAAACCCCCCAAAACCGCCACACCTGTAACTCTACAGCTACACCTACACACCTGTAACTCTACAGCTACACCTACACACCTGTAACTCTACAGCTACACCTACACACCTGTAACTCTACAGCTACACCTCCACACCTGTAACTCTACAGCTACACCTACACACCTGTAACTCTACAGCTACACCTACACACCTGTAACTCTACAGCTACACCTCCACACCTGTAACTCTACAGCTACACCTACACACCTGTAACTCTACAGCTACACCTCCACACCTGTAACTCTACAGCTACACCTACACACCTGTAACTCTACAGCTACACCTACACACCTGTAACTCTACAGCTACACACCTGTAACTCTACAGCTACACCTCCACACCTGTAACTCTACAGCTACACCTACACACCTGTAACTCTACAGCTACACCTACACACCTGTAACTCTACAGCTACACCTGTAACTCTACAGCTACACACCTGTAACTCTACAGCTACACACCTGTAACTCTACAGCTACACCTACACACCTGTAACTCTACAGCTACACCTGCACACCTGTAACTCTACAGCTACACACCTGTAACTCTACAGCTACACCTACACACCTGTAACTCTACAGCTACACCTGCACACCTGTAACTCTACAGCTACACACCTGTAACTCTACAGCTACACCTACACACCTGTAACTCTACAGCTACACCTACACACCTGTACCTGTACAGATACAGCTACACACCTGTAACTCTACAGCTACACCTACACACCTGTAACTCTACAGCTACACCACCACACCTGTAACTCTACAGCTACACCTACACACCTGTAACTCTACAGCTACACCTACACACCTGTAACTCTACAGCTACACCTGCACACCTGTAACTCTACAGCTACACCACCACACCTGTAACTCTACAGCTACACCTACACACCTGTACCTGTACAGATACAGCTACACACCTGTAACTCTACAGCTACACCACCACACCTGTAACTCTACAGCCACACACCTGTAACTCTACAGCTACACCTACACACCTGTAACTCTACAGCTACACCACCACACCTGTAACTCTACAGCTACACACATGTAACTCTACAGCTACACCTACACACCTGTAACTCTACAGCTACACCTCCACACCTGTAACTGTACAGCTACACCTACACACCTGTAACTGTACAGATACAGCTCTACACCTGTAACTCTACAGCTACACCTACACACCTGTAACTCTACAGCTACACCTACACACCTGTAACTGTACAGATACAGCTCTACACCTGTAACTCTACAGCTACACCTACACACCTGTAACTCTACAGCTACACCTACACACCTGTAACTGTACAGCTACACCTACACACCTGTAACTGTACAGATACAGCTCTACACGTGTAACTCTACAGCTACACCTACACACCTGTAACTCTACAGCTACACCTACACACCTGTAACTGTACAGCTATACTCCCGCGCCTGTAACTGCACATCTATACCTACACACCTGTAACTACAGCTATACATCCACACCTGTATTTCTGGAGCTACACCTCCATGCCTGTAACCCTGCCTCATTTAATACCTAACAATTTTTACAGCAATTTTTTAATGTCATTATCGCACTGATGCATTTCATCAATTCATTTAGCAGACGCTCTTATCCAGAGAGAGACTCGCAGAATATCTCATAAAGCAAGGCTGGGATGAGCACCATCACTGATCTGAACAGTGACTGCACCCCCCCCACCCACCCCCCCCTTGTCCCTCAGCCTGGCGGTGATGTTCATCTGATAATCTGGAAAGCTCGTTTGGGCTTTGAGGAGTGAGAGACGGCGGGGCGGCCCGTCCCAGCCGTGGGGCGGCCCGTCCCAGCCGTGGGGCTGATTGAGAGGGCCACGCGGTGCAGGAGGGCGATTAAGAGCCCGCCCCAAAACGAGCCCATTTAGCCCACGCCGCTCGCGCGGGGGACCATTTTTCACTTCATTTCCCACAACGCAGGAGATTGTGCACTGTTCATTAGTGTGTGTGTGTGTGTGTGTGTGTGTGCGTGTGTGTGTGTCTGTCTGTGTGCATGCGTGCGTGCGTGTGTGTGTGTGTGTGTCTGTCTGTGTGCATGCGTGCGTGCGTGTGTGTGTGTGTGTGTCTCTGTGTATGCGTGTGTGTGTGCGTGTGTGTGTGCGTGCGTGCGCGCGTGTGTGTGTGCGCTTGTGTGCACTTTGTGTGTGTGTGTGCGTGCGTGCGTGCGTGCGTGCGTGCGTGTGTGCGTGTGCGCTTGTGTGTGTGCGTGCGTGCGTGCGTGCGTGTGTGTGTGCGCTTGTGTGTGTGCGTGCGCGCGTGTGTGTGCGTGCGTGCATGTGCACTTTGTGTGTGTGTGTGTCTGTGTGTGTGTCTCTGTGTATGTGTGCGCGCGTGTGCGTGCGTGCGTGCGTGCGCGCGTGAGTGTGTGTGCGTGTGTGTGTGTGTGTGTGCGTGCGTGCGTGCATGTGCACTTTGTGTGTGTGTGTCTGTGTGTGTGTCTCTGTGTGTGTGTGTGCGTGCGTGCGTGCGTGCATGCGTGAGCTGTGTGTGTGTGTGTGCGTGCGTGCGTGCATGCGTGAGCTGTGTGTGTGTGTGCGTGTGCGTGTGCGTGTGTGCGTGCGCGCGCGTGTGTGTGTGTGTGTGTCTCTGTGTGTATGCGTGCTCGCGATGTACTGTAGCTTCTCATTCATTTATTTATTTATTTGGTGTGTTTGCTCATTTATTGCGCTCGCGAAACTTAATCACCAGGAGCTTACCCAGGCAGTCTGCGGGACGCAGTTTAATTTAGGGGGAAACAACGCCGTCAGGCCTCAGAGTAAATTAAAAATCTTAATATTGAAAACCCAACGCCGCGCCTCTGTAATCTCTCGTGAGTGAAGAGGGGCTCGCCAGCGTGCTTTTCCGCGGAGTATTGCCGTTGCCATGACAGCAGTCAGGCGTGCCCGTGGAGTGCATGCAGGACCTGGAGAGGGTGGGAGGGGGGCGGGGCTCTGGAGCACTGGAGGTGACCGATGTCAGCTTCTGTTGTGCGTGCTGAGGGCAAAGGTTCACTTCCCGTGTTCAAACCCGGCTGTTTTGACGGCTGAATAAAACGTAGTCCTATTCTGTCATATTTTGATGTCCTAACTAGTGCAATCATAACTTATTTTATGTAGCGGTTTGGTTTGTGAAACAATCATTTTTTTGGTCGAGAAATTTGTATAAAATGTATAATTTTGTTGCATTTTCATGATAGAAATCCCGTACGGTTTCTGTTCACTGTGTTGTCTGATCAAGAGAGAAATGCAGTTTCTCCTTATACAAAAGCTTCTATGCAGTTTGGGCCAGTCAAGACTCCTCCCGACCCACGCCCCCAGGTGGAAAGTGGCTTGTGAGAAGCAACAGACCTAGGCACGCATTTTCATGTGTCTTACAAAGTTGCCTTTTCATTTTCGTGTTTAGGATACAGAAATTGGACTGTAATAAGCGGTGTTAGCAAGTTTCTGGGGCTAATCAGTTGCTAAATCCAAAAGTGCCATTTTTGAAATTAAGTTGATTTCACCCAATTCAGTTAAAAACGTTAGCTTGCATCAACTGAAGTGTGAATCCAAAATTACCTGTGAATGCTCGCCAAAATGTTTCCGAAAGTTGTGTTCTTAAGGAAAGGAAACTGATGAAATGGAAGACATCAAAGGGCTCCTAAATGGTGGAGGTGTGGACACGGCCACTAACACTAGCCATTTGGCGGATAACGAATAATTCAAAGACAAAGTAAATGATAGCGTACCAAACCCGCATTATGCTAGCGGAAAGGATTTCAGACACTTGTGTTCAACGACCTTAATAGCTTGAGAGATTGGCTGTGACAAAAAAAAAAAAAAAGCCCCCTCAAACACAGTAATCCCGCTGGATCCAGCCTGAGGACCTCTGGTCTAGCGTCAGGCTCAGAATTCGCTACTAATAGAGAAGGAGACGAGCGGACAAGGGAGGACTTTTGGGACACAGCCTGTGAGCCTGTCCCATTAGCACTGGGCTGTCAGCCACTCAGCCACTCTGTCCAGGCCGTCAGTTCAGGTGCTTTATTTGCCGTAGTTCGTTCTCTGGAGATTGCACTTATGGCGTCCGGTGGCGTGATTAGCATAGCGTCACGGCGGCGCAGTAGCTGCACACTGTGGAGTGCAGCCTTTTGGGATGGTCTTCTCATACATGGTTTGCGGTTTATTAGCTGCGACCGCAGCTCTATAGCGCTGTCTGTCAGTCTGTCGGTTGTTCCACAAAAGTGTCCCACTCCGTAGCGGCCACAGTTTTCGCCCCAGGAGGCTGAAATTTGGCACGGACGTTGGTCATGATAGAAGGTAGAGCTGAGTAACTTTCAAGGCCGATTGACCAAGAAGGGGGTGTGGCGATGGGTGTGGCCTCTCACAAAAAGGCACATAACTCCCGAATGTAATCACAGATTTGCACAGGATTTTGTGGAAAGGTTGGTTGTGAGCCAAAGAAGAGGTCACGTGTTTGTGTGAGGTTGTGTGCGTGGATGCACGCACACATGGATGCATGCGCGTGTGCGGTCGCAGCTATTGTGGATTCGCGCTTGTTTGTGTAAGAGCCGCCCTAACTCAGTTGTGGGTTTGTTTATCTTGCGGACAGAAGGAATGCTGGATAGTTTGCGCGGCTCGTCAAAAGCGTTCCCCTTACACAGATTGTTGCGTTTCAGCGCTCGTCGATCGCTTGACCCCCAAACGCGAAGCTGGGGAAGCCAAATTCTGTCGTCCCAAAGTCCCACCCCATCGCAGTGGTCTCTTCTCATCTCCCCCTGTCCCTCTCGCTCCCTTTCTCTCAGTGTGCAGTTCAGTTCCAAAGTGGCTTCCCACTGTGTTCGAACCGGGCGACAAATAGAACAAGCAGGATATTACAGGGCGGGTCTCTGTAGGAGTTCATTGTGATTGTAATAGGAATAGATATACATCCCTCTCTCTTCTCTTTCATATTTAAATTGGATTTTTTAAAAATATGTTCGAGAGGGGCGACAGCAGTCATTTGCTGTGCTCGAGAGGAAGGAGAGGTGAAATGGATGTAATCCGCCTCCTTATCACTCTCCTGCAGCACACATTTGCAAATTCATAATAGTTTATCGGCGTCCCAAGGCATCGCTTGCTGAAGGAACGATGGGCATGTGCATGGCAATAGCAGTGTGACATGGATAAGACCGGGCATTCACTTATTAATAATTCAGCATGTGGTATTTTACACTCATTGATACATTGTTATGTTTAACTCTGTTGCTCTCTCTCAAGGATTCAGGCAGGCTTTTATTAGCATGACTTGAAGATATTCAGAATTGTCGAAGCGTTTTAGAAAATAAGACACTCCAAGCAAGTGAAAGGAATACAATTAAAGAGAAGAAGGGCAGTCGTTACATAGAATATGCCTCTGAAATGTCTCTCTCAAATTGAAGTGCGTTTTTGTTTACATGACAATAGAACTCTTAGGTTCAGCAGTAAAAACAGAGATGATGTGAATCTCTTCTGCCCCCCCCCCCCCCGTGTCTCTTCTGCCCCCCCCACCCCCTCCCCTCTACCTCTTCTGCCCCCCCTCCCCTCTGTCTCTTCTGCCCCCCCACCCCCCTCCCTCCTTCCCTCTGTCTCTTCTGCCCCCCCACCCCCCTCCCCTCTACCTCTTCTGCCCCCCCCACCCCCTCCCTCCTCCCCTCTACCTCTTCTGCCCCCCCCACCCCCTCCCTCCTCCCCTCTACCTCTTCTGCCCCCCCCACCCCTTCCCTCCTTCCCTCTGTCTCTTCTGCCTCCCCCACCACCCTCCCTCCTTCCCTCTGTCTCTTCTGCCCCCCCCCACCCCCTCCCCTCTACCTCTTCTGCCCCCCCCCTCCGCTCCCCCAGGACCACCTGGTGTGCTTCCTGCCGGGCACCCTGGCTCTGGGGGCCCATAACGGCCTGCCGGAGGACCACATGGAGCTGGCGCGGCGGCTGATGGAGACGTGCTACCAGATGTACGCGCAGATGGAGACGGGCCTGAGCCCCGAGATCGTGCACTTCAACACGCAGCCGCGCAACGGCCGCGACGTGGAGGTCAAGGTGGGCGGGGCGCCAGAAAGACGGCCGACGCATTGAACGGTGGTTAGCCGAGGCAGCAGAACGTGGCTTTTTGAAAGTAGCTGGCAACCGTGTCGGCAGTATTCTCACAGTAAAGTTTTTCATTTTCACTTTAGCTTCTGTGGAGGTGGTTCACTCATCCTGTTAAAGCACGTTTCTTGTGCGTGGATGGGCCCCGTGGTCTGGTATCAAATCCGCGTGATGCCCGTGTGATGCCCGTGCGATGCCCATGCGATGCCCGTGCGGGACGGTGCACAAATGACTCTCGCCCAGGGCCGGGAGGGTTTCAGTCAGACAGGGATGAAAGCGCCTCACTGCTGGTCCATTAGGGACCCACCAGGCCACCAGTCCACTTGTTAAGCTGAACTTAACAAGACCTGACCGTCTTCCTCTGATTCATGTCTGTGCGAGCCTGACTTGTGGTCTGTGATGTCATAAGAAGCGGAACTTTGACTGTCGTCCTCTTGGGAGGAGAGTGTGCTTGCCTGCACTCTCGCAAATCGACATTAGAGGTCGACGTGGGCATTGCGGTGCGAACATGATTTGTGACTCCAGATTGGTAAGGAAAAAAAAGGTTTCTCTAACCAGCTTCCAATCAGATTAGTGTGCCATGCCAAAACGAGCAATATTTCTTTCACACACGGCAATTGGTATGGACTCAAGTCTGTAACAGACATTGGCCTTGATGTAACCCAGGTCTGACCCAGGTCTGACCCAGGTCTAACCCTTTTCTCAGCCTGCTGACAGGCACAACCTCCTGAGGCCAGAGACGGTGGAGAGCCTGTTCTACCTGTACAGGTTCACTCAGGACAAGAAGTACCAGGACTGGGGCTGGAAGATCTTCCAGAGCTTCAACAAGTACACCAGGGTGAGCTGGCGTGCTGGCGTACGCCTCTCTGTCTCTGTCTGCAGTTCTCGCTGTCTGCCTCTTCATTTATCTCTGAATCTCTGTCTCCCTGTATCTCTCCCTGTCTGTCTCTCTCTCTCTTTTACTCTTTATCTCTCTCGATTTCACTCTCTCGCTCATTCACCCTTTCTGTTCCTTACCATTCTTTTCTCCCTCCCCCGATGTTAATATCTCTGTGATCCTCTGCTATGGCCTTTTTCGTAATTGCAGCAGAAGCTGTGTTTTGTGAGACGTTAAACTTGCAGACTTCCCCCTACGGAGTGCGCAAAAAGTGCAAGATAATTCTGCACTCAAATTCACAAGTCTAGACATGGCAGGGGATTATTAAATAACTTTTAATCGCTGGCTCTGCTGGTTTATCATTCACATGAAAGGAGTTTTGCTCTGTTGGGGAAGGAAGAAAAGGTTTAAAATAGACTTGTGAGCGTCTCTGGTGGATGCTGATGAAACATCCTGCCGAGTCCTTTTTCAGAGCTTTGGCAGATTTTCCGTAAATGAAAATTGGACCCGACGCGATGAAATATAAAGGTGACGGCTGTGGACCTGGGCTCGTAACTGAGAGGTTGCAGGTTCAACTCCCACGCGGGGCGCTGCTGTTCAGCAAGGCGCTAAAGCCGAGCGGATTCATTTGACGTCCAGCTGTTTGAATTGATCGCGTGTAAAATGCAAGCTGCTTTCCGTGTCTGCCAGATGCCCGAACGTAAAAAATTTAAACGCTAATTGAATCGTTGCGGTTCCCCTCGCCCCCGTTCCCCAGGTGCCCTCAGGCGGGTACACCTCCATCAGCAACGTGCGCGACCCCGCCAACCCCAGCCCGCGGGACAAGATGGAGAGCTTCTTCCTGGGCGAGACGCTCAAGTACTTCTACCTGCTGTTCTCCGACGACCCCGAGCTGGTCAGCCTGGACAAGTACGTCTTCAACACGGAGGCGCACCCCTTCCCCATCTGGCCCTCCGAGCAGTGACGGGAAGCTCAGCCGCTCCCGCAGGAAGTGACACGTACAGTATGCGCACGCGCGCTCCCCCAGGGCTTCCCTGGGTGAGGAGCCGTTGGGGTTTGAGGGGAGGAAAGTTGGCGGTCTTGGCCGGGACGGGGGAGTGAGGTAGATATAGGACTGGGCCTTTTCTTTTTTTTTTTTTACTTCTTTCAGTACCTTTTTTCCTACCCCCTCCCACAGCACCTCTTCCACTGGACCTCGTCCCGTGGCACCTGTTTAAGAAGCCTCGTTCTCCTCGGTGTGAAATGGAGATTTCAGAACTTTGATGCAGTTCAAGATTCCGTTCGCTTGAGAATCAATCAAGCACTGTTGTTGTTGTTGATCTCCATCACAATTGGCCGGTGGCGGGTTGGGGGTGGGGCTTAGTATTTAGTATCCTATCCATTTTATTGGTGGATTCGGTAAAGAGGTTCATATTTATTGGCCTGCTTCCCAACTTCCTCCCCTCTCCAAATTTAGAATCAGACCCCCCCCCCCCCTCTGTTGTGTACGGGAGAAATCTAGCCGGAAAACTCAGGAGCCTGTGGGGTCTGAATTGGCTGCACTTCCTTGTTCAGCCGTTGGGTGGGTGCCAGGGACCACCGGGGAATCACTGCCAGAAGAGAACCGAAAAGCAGCCTCGTCGCTGGACCCCACTGGCGGTTCCGTTATTGGGGGGGTTTACGGTTTTGAGAAGTTAACCGGGGGGGGGGCGGGGGCGGGGGTCCTCCTCCGCCCGTGTTAGTTTCGACCGTCGCCATGGCAGCCTACCCTACAGCGGGAAAGGGTGGAGCTTTCAGTCTGTGCACTGTGAAATGTTTCCGTAAGAGAAGCCAAGCACTTGGTAAAATGAAACTTTTTATTTTGTGTGTGTATTATTTTTAGTTTTTCGTGTGTGTGTGTGTGTGTTTGTCACTTGAAATTGGAATAGAAGCTGCTGGCTTTTATTTTTTTATTTGAGCCTGTTTTCAAGGCCAGATCGATGAGACACTGACAGTATAATGAATTGTATCTTCTGTCATCTCTGTATTGCGAGCTGCATTATAGCCAGAAAACGTGACTGCATTACTTATTTCCTTTTTTCTTGTTTTGTTTTTTGTCAGGGAATGGGTTGGCCTGTACTAGTTACTAATTCCCCCTATTGAATCTCTCTCTTTCCTCCTTATTTATGCACAGTATACCCTTTTCTTTTGTTTAATGAGCACTTTTGTGAAGTCCCAACAAATTATCGGTTGGCCCGCAGTGGGGTACAGTGCATCATGGGAAATGAAGTGAAGAGACTGGCCTGGGTCACTGTGTGGTCTCTTGTTGAGTTACTCTGTTATATGTGTACACAACAGATCTAAGGCATATCACAATCCCGTGAGCTCGTTGGGTCACGCAGGTCCTCTCTCTCTGGAGTCATAGCCACTGTACAGTCTTGACCACACACAAATGCGGATCCCTGGATTGTAGATTCAGCCATTGGGGCAACAAAGTCGTGCACTTCCTTGTTTTGCATATGTGCAATGTCGGCATTGAACGTGTGTGTGTGTGTGTGTGTGTGTGCGCGCGTGTGTGTGTGGCCACTGTTTTAGAGTGCATTATAATGTAGCTTTTCTAGATATTGGTTTTTGGGGAATTATGACCAACTAGAATTTAAAACTATTTGAACTATTGCTGCCAACAGACCAAGGAACATTGTGGACTATGATCATTCCTGTAAATAATGACATAAAATAAAACTTAAAAAAAAAAAAAAAAAAAAACTTTCACCTATATTGCTCTTTTTAGTGTTTTGGTATACAGTGTATTTGTATTGCTACCAAAATGTTTGTCTTAATCTTAAGAATTGACATTGAGAAGGAGAAGAATTGACATTGGGACTACCTATGCTTGAGTGGGCTATTTCCATTGCTTTCTGTCTGGTGGCAGTGTGCTTTTTGAAGGGTTTCCTTCTCTTCAGTGGACATGATGGCTATGAAGAGACTGCTGTTTTTTTTAGTTCGGCTCCTCTATCTACACCTTTCATTCGATCCACGGCTAGAGGGCTACGCTCTCGATCAAAGTGGCTCCAAAATGGCCCTCTGGTGTGGTTTGACCCTGTGGGTAAGTCAGAGTGGGAGGCAGTGGGTGTTTCTCAGTACCAAGAATGTCACGTTCGTACTCGAGTTCTTGCGCAGAATGTTTCTGTCAAGTTTCCTTCGGAGAGCGCACTTCCAGGAACACAAGGATATACAGTGAAGCCCAAAAGAAACTGTGTGTGTTGTGTACATCCTCAATATTTGGGGGACCAGTTTGAGGATCTGTAACCACTCTCACTTCTTTGCCTTCTTGCTTTTGGAGCAGAACTTGGGTCGTTAAATATTATGCCACAGATGTCCTCTAGAACCAAGAACGGACGAGAACGGACATTGAGAAACACCCAGTGATTGGGGACAGTGGCACTGTGACCTCATCAGCGGGTGGCGGAGCTACCACAGCACGATTTCATCCTCTCACTTCCGCGATAGTGAATCGTGCTTGTGATTGGCTGAGGTCAGCGATGTCCCTGATTGCTCCCACCTGCTTTTGGGACTTCTGGGAGCCCTTTTCCAAAACGGAGCTGCTCGTGGCTCTTGTAGAGTTCTTGACCGAAGACTGTGGTCTTTTGTTGAGTGTGGGGGTTTGTGGGAAACTTTGCCATCTTTCGCGTGCCTTTTCCCGCTATGCTGAGCAAAAATAAATAAATAAAAAACAAAAAAGTTTAATAGCAAAACGCAATGTGTGTATTTCTCCTTAGTTCTGTTCTGCTTAAGCTGCTTTTGAAGTATGTGTCGTGCCTCTGCAGACCGATAAGTACCTATTTTCCTTGTAAATGGTGCAATTTATGACGCTGGAGGGAGGAAAGTGTGGGTTATTTATAACTTTGGATCATTGCCGTGCAAGACAATTTGAGATGAAAGCGGTTTGGAGGCTGCTGTATGTGGTTTTTTTTTTTTTTTTTTATCTTTTATTTTTTATACAGTAACGATCAGTCTAATTGTGAAATCGTACCACAGTAGCAATTCTAATCAGGGAGAAAGGGCCTTGTTGGTTAAAGGTGACTTAACTTAATGTGCTGCTTGTTTTCTAAGTGCGCTGTAAGACTCTGACCAAAACGTGGACACATTTTATATGGATTGAAACATTTTTAGGAATTCAACCCCAAACAAAATTACGTTCCCGTGCGCCGATCGACCGATCGATCGATCCGTCGGTCACCGAGAGACGGGACTAAACTGCTCGGGACACCTGACCAGACAAAAAGCATCGTAGCGGGCGAAAGGATTATCAGCAGCTGTCCTCAGAACCTGCTCAGCTCCATCAGAGACCTCTCCTCCTTCACAGAGTCCGGTGCCATGGCTGCAGTTTGCCAGAGAGAGAGAGAGCAGTTTTTTTTTTTTCCACTTTCCTCTGAAGCTTCACCTCTGAGTAAGGATCAGACGCGGTGGAAAGAGTTTTTGAAAAAACCCTCGAGCTCATTTTGCTCTGTGGCTACCAGACCGTCCATTAGGGCCAAGTTCACTACCACAAAAATGGCTTTGGGTCCTGAGGCCGCTCCCTGTGTTCTGTTGGTGTGGGGAGACGGCCTACAAAATGTCCACAGCTACCCCGCAGCTGCTCCACTCCTGACTTTGTGTCATTTCTGCAGAGAACCAACATGGCTGCCAGCCTCAGTGTTGCTTTATTTTTGTTGTTTTTTTTGATCTGTCAGGCGTCCACACGCTTTGTACCGAGCCCTGTACAGGGAATGAGTTTTAACATCGCTCACGTCACTGGTCTGCAATAAAATTTTGGAAACGAAGCAGTCTCGGCTCGTTTTGTTTGATTTTCGTACAAAACTCCATTTCCCAGGTTCTCTCAGAACTTCTGTTCCGATGCGGCACTTCGGTCCCATAGACCTTCACCATGCCTGCCCTGGCAAAGGTGTATGTGACTGAAACACTGCACTATATATATATATATATATATATATATATATTCTTATTTTATTACACAGTTTGTGTAATAAAAAAAGACCTTTTCTATTTTAGTTATTGTTTTTCCAGTAACAGTTTAGTTTTAAACTGTCATAAGTTTGTCATAACACCTGCCATTATCCGGTAATGAAAGCACAGCACAGCTGGCGATAGGTGTTTTAATGCTGCACAGACGTAATTCGCTGCATGCACTATGAAAGTGATGCACTGCTTGTCGTGAGCTGTAATATGCTGCTATTGCAGGAAATGACAGGTGTGGTGTCATGATTTTTGCATCAATTATTTTTTACGATAATCTCTAAAAATAAATAAATAAATAAATAAAACATGCCACATAGCAGCGTAAAATGTGTAATAACCACGTTGGTGTTCCCTCATTAATTATATAAAGACTTTTAACCTGCACAAAAGGGTAGATGCGGGTATTGTAAAGCCTAGTCTAGCTGTTAGCTTTGTGTGAATGATGCATGGAGGTAAGTCACAGTAAATAACACACCGCTTCTTTAATGTTTTTCTTGTTGTTTTTCTCGCTCTTTGATGCGGGGTCTGTCTCCTCTGATGCATGGGCAGCCCGCAGCTCATACTGTGCAGCGCAGTAGCACGCAGCCGCGCAGTGAATGCGCCACGGGGGGGAATTTAATGCACAGGAAAACTGCGCAGCCAGGGGAGCACCTCTCCTGTGGGTGGGGTGGGGAGGGGGGGGGGGAGGGGAACCATATTGCCCAAATCTTCCCTCCTTTAGGCAACGCTGCAGCCAGTTATACACTCCCTGTGGCGTACGGGCCAGACGCCGTTGCTCCCATCACGTGGTGGATTGGCTGCCGGACCGTCCCACCTGCCTCAGCAGGATGGGCCACCCACCGCCCCCGTAAGTCCTGTTTTTGACTGTGTGCGCGGCTCCAGAGGCTCGAGTGTTTGAACGGCTCTCCGGGGCACCGTGAGCTGGGTACCATCTGGTCCTGTGCGGGGGGGACGGGGGGGGCGCCCTGCGAAAGTGCAGTCGGGGACATTCTCTACCCACCTGCAAGCTCCTGTGCCGTATTCCAGAATCTGAAGAGGCTCTGCCAGATTGTTCTACGTGACTTATCAATTAAATTTACGAACGCCTACCGCACAGCACAGTCCTTTCAGGGAGTGCTTTTACGCAGGACCATTTGTTTCTGCGAAAAGGCGGCGTAGGGCAGAGGTGCTTTTAGTTTTATGTGATGGGAAAACTATTCAGAGTAAAAATCAAATCCAGATTTATTTATAGAGCGAATTTTACGAAGCATTTGTCACAGGCATCATCACAGCACACCGCAGCCTAACCACCCCCACAAAGGTCAACCTGGGGGCAACAGCAAGGAAGGAAGAACCAGAACAAGGAAGTGTCTACCTGCCTCGGCACCATAGAGGAAGAAACCTGGCGAGGGAGCGGACTCCACATCACCCATCCTCCTCTGGGCCAGCTCGGGGTTGGGGTTCACGGTGACCGATGCCGTTCGTTATTCAGACTGGCTGAATCAGCTCAGGCCTGGCTGTGGGGGGGGACAGCCGAGGTGGCAGCCCTCCCCACTGGACCTCCCTGCAGTGGGAGAGGCAGCTGAGATCAGGAATAGGTCATTAGGAAAGAGCGGTTCACGGTCAGGTCTTTTGACACCCTGCAGCACCCATACCCTGCGGTGTAAACGCTGTCTCGTTATCTCCCTCCTGCTCATTCGGGGAATGACATGCCACACGTGTCACAGGTCAGGATAAATTGATTTTTTTATAGACTTTTTACTACAATGCTGTATTCTGACTGTTGGTCATACGCCAGTTCTCTCTGATCTGTGAGCGTGTGCACCTCTTCCTCTGTGGTACTCCCTGAGACCTACAGTGTGTGTACTCTGGCCTTGCCTCCGCTGCACTTGCTGCTTATTGTGTGTGTGTGTGTGTGTGTGCGCATGCGTGTATGTGCGTGCGTACGTGTGTGTGTGTGTGCGTGCGTGCGTGTGGGTGTGCACGTGTGTGTGTGCTATGTGCGTGTGCCTGAACAGGTAAAGGATGTATATGGGTTGTTTGTGTTGTGTCTCTCATTGTATGTTTTTTTTGTCTGCATTTCTGTGAGTGTGTTTGTGGTGCGGAGGGAGGGGGCGGAGTAGGGTGTTCCTGTGGTCTGTGATAGTGCATGTGTGTATGAGCCTGTGTGTGTCTGCTTGTCTGTATTTGAGTGTATGACTGCGGTGTGTGTGTGTGTGCGTGTTTGTGTGCGCGCGCGCTTGTGTGTATTACTGCGGTGTGTGTTTGTGTGTAAGTGAGTGTGTGTTTCAGCTGTCATCTCCATACCTTCATTTTTGACGTTCACCGACCTGATGCCCGTCTGCCTGCTCTGGGACCTCCTGGGGGTCCTGTCTGCTGTGACGGTAGTGCTGAGCTCCCTCCTTGGCTTGGCCCCTGGCTCAGTCACAGGTAGGTGCTTTTCTGAGCCTGATATGCGGTGTTTGAGAGAGAGGGTGGCAGTCGACTCGCCCGACGTCTGAGGGAGGCTGGCATTTCATAAATATTCCCTGTAAAGCCCGCTTGACAAACACGGTGGGTATAACTCTCAGAACGGTTCTGTTTGGAATTGAGTTGGCTCAGCCGTATTTATTGCTGCTTTCTTTAGAAATATCCTTCCTCTGTTTGTTTCTGAAATGTATCATATATTATGTTTTGAGTAAAGTGTTTTCATTTACCGTCTGTTGCGCAGGCACACACACACACACACACACACACACACTCACTCACAAGAATGTATTGCTATACTTGTGAGGATTTCCCATTGACTACATTCATTCCGTAACCTCTAACCCTAACCCGAACCCCAGCCACTACATGCCTAACCCTAACCCTAACCTAATTGTAACCCTAACCCTAAAACAGCCTCTTGAACTTGTGGGGACCAGCAAAAGGTCCCCATCTTACGTAATTTTCCTCATCTTTGTATCCTTGTGGGGACATTTGTTTCTCACAAAATCAGTAATGTCCACACACACACACACACACACTCATGCATACAGTTTTCTACTGAACACTGCAGGGTCCAAGGAGAACGGGAGAGAGAGAAGTGCCACCTTCCCTTTCGTTCTGTTCTGCCCTTGTACTGCTAGAGAGAGTTTTTAAATGTCACTGCATAACCCTTTGGAATGTTCTGGTAGGGGTGGGGTCGGGGGCTGCTAGATCCTCTCTGTCTCGTCTACTGCAGGTGCTTTCTCTATAAAGCGTCTATTAAGGGAGGGTAGTTTAAATGGGTTTCAGCTCACAAAATCCTGGGATCTGGTTCTAACTAGTTTTAAATTGTGCTCTCTTACAGATCACTGGCTCATTTGCCTTGAATTGCCACCTTCAAATGGAGCTCTATATGCAAGGTCAGAAGTAACCATTGGTCCTGATGCAGTGGTTTATTAGCAAAGGCACATGCCTGGAATGTTGTTGGGCTTAAGGTGCCATAATGCTATGAGCAACCTGGTCAGGCTTATAGTGACATGATGTTATGATCACCTTGGTTAGCGTCATGGTACCGTAAGCTCATTATCCTGGTGAGTGAGGTTACTCTCCAGACATGGCTTTTAAACGCCACGTACACTAAGTCTTTCAGTCACAACAAGAGGAAAGATAGGACATAAAAACAACACTGAGATTAATCCAGTCAGGGAGGAGTTTGAACGCAAGGAAGCGGAGAAGAAGCATGCAACAGTAACGTATAGCAGTTAGCGAATTAGCGCAAACGAAGAATTGCATCACAAGTACTGATTGACAGCAGTACCAGCATTTATGAGGCCAGGGTCTGCATATTGTGACCATGTTTTGTGAAATACGATACACAGAGAAACGATTAAACTAGCAGCCGAATCAGCATCCCAGCAGTGTCCTGTAATCACAATTTTATCGCCCTTTTGTTTACGATGGCAGTTAAATTAAGCTAGCATCATTAAGCCAGCACACGGTGTTTTCTTAGGAAAAATGCTTCTTTATTGCTCGTCCAGACCCATGCTTGTGTCAGAGAGAGAGAGAGAGAGAGAGAGGGGGGATGTTATTTCCTCTGATGTAAAGAAGCGTGTGAGGATAGCTTCCTCCTGTGAAGAGGAAGATAAGGGTGACGGTGGCAGCCTGGCTGGCTCAGGTGTCCCATGTCTCTGTTCTGCAGAATATCTTCACTTTTTCCAGTTCCATCCTTTTCTCTTTGCCTCTTCACCCCCACTCCCCCCCCCCCCCCCCCCCCCAAAACCCCAGGATCACAAATCCAGCCATGGCGATCTGTCTGCTGAAAGATAGCATTAGACAGGTCATGAGCAAGTGCTAGGACCACAATCTGGCAGCCGGTCGCTGATCCCAAATTATTTGTGAGCTGTAATTCTTGAAGGTGCACCGAACGGAACACAGTTTTGACAAGATGTTATTTTATTTCTTTTCTTTTTTTTTTTTGGAGAAGTGATGCTCTGTCCTGTCTCTCGTTTGTTCAAATCTGTCCTGATCATGGCCTGTGGATTTTTTTTTTCTGGACACAACAACCAGGAAATGATGGTGCAATTAGGTGATTTTGAGAATTAGTAATTAGAAGTATTCTGAATCACTGCAGTTTCCTTTTCATGCATTTTTCATTTTCCTCTTTTGTATCTTCAGATGCTGTCTCCTGCGCCCGGTGTCTGTCCTTTCACATGGACACCAGGGGGCAGTATAAACAGGCTCAAGGCTCAATCTGCATATGTTGCTTTTTTTTTTTAAATGCCGTTTGCTGGGCACTGTTCCAGGATCAGCCTACACTGATGCGCGTGTGCCTCACCGCTGTTTCAGGCAAACATAACCAGCCAGGGTCAAATTCATTTCCTCCAGCTCACTCTACAGTGTTCCTGTTGGCGCAGAGTGCGAGTCCATCTCTGAGGACACGTACAGGTGTGCAGGGGAAGCTTCTGGATCAGGTCGAACCCCTCAGTGCTCCCCTGTGCCACCGTTAGAGACCTCCGAGTTTAAAACTTAATTCCTGCTGCCGGTTAGATGGTCCGTGAAAGTGATCCGGGAGCTCATTTGGAGAAGGTACCGGAAGACGAGGGTGGGGGGGGGAGGTGCGGCACTGGGGGGCTGGGAACCAATGAGCCGGGCTAATTTCAGCTCGGAGTCTGAAGAGTCAGCTCTGAGACGAGGCTGGGAGGGGCTCGTCTGTCGGGACGCCGTCAGGGGGGTGAAAGTGCCGTCATCTGTCATTCAGGATCAGGCTTGATTTTGTTTTTGTCCCTCGCCCCGTACCCATGGGTACACGCTGTTCCCGTGTTCTGGGGCTTTCATGTCGTTTCATGTCATTTTTAAGTCGTTTTAATCCCATCCGCCACACACAGACACCTCTATTTCACCTGTCATATTGAAATTGAGAATGTTCCGGAAATCTCTCCCCCTTGACTGCAATGTCGAAAAAAGGGCTCGGCGCTCTCTAGTGCTCTGAGTTTGCGGTCTGCAGCCTGACTGCAGTCCCCCTGCAGAGCCGCCAAAGTCACGGCGGAGAAACTGCGCATCCGGTGTTGGCGGGATGCAACTGCTCCAACCGGCCAGAGGGGGCGCTGTTGAGCCATGTGGCCCGGAGGTCCCTGCTGAGTGGCAACCTCCCTCCCTTCGTGCAGTCATGCACGGGCCCGTGGGACCGCTGGTCACTGCTGGTACCGCCACGGTCGGGATTAAATCCGGACCGGGAGGCGCATCACTGTAATCCCAGATCTGGCTCTCCCCAAAAAAAAACTTGCCACCTAATCATCCCCTGATTTAATTGGCTAAAAAAATGTTCTCTCCCTCCAGTGGAGCTGCTCAGTGGCCAACAATAGAGGATTGTGGTTGTACTGGGCAGCTCCCAGGTGTGAATGTGTATGAGCGTGAAGCAGGGCGTTGCTGCAAAAGAGCATCCGTGCTCAGCGAACCTACCCTGGGTAAATAAAGGTTAAATTAAAAAATAATTTAAAAATGGGAGCTCATTCCTTGACTGGGCAGCCTTCCAGGGCCCCATTAAGCAACCCCCAGTTTTTTAAAGTGAATTCCACCCCAGATCGAAGTGGCTCGCAAAGCTGTTTGGCTGGGATTCAGTGATGCACAAAGCGCAAAGTATCATTCCAAAGGGCTTCTCTCCACATCCCTTGCCTGAGAGACCCTCTACTTCCACATCTTTCCTAGTGTCACATGTAGCTCTTACGCGTGAGACATAACGATTTATATCCGAGAGCAAGGCATGTCATTATGGGAACACAGGAGAGCTGTCCGATGTGTTCGTCACCTATACTTCCAGAGACAACCCTCGCTGCCACATTTTTAATTTACACTTTTGGTGTGAGGAGGTGTGTGTGCGGGGGGCGGGGAGTGTGCTGGAGTTATCTTTGGGTGCTGGCATGGTCTCCTAAGCCCTGGGCCAAAAAAGGGATTAAGGAATCGTATGTAATTTTAAATTTGAAGCGGGGCTCAGTTTCTCACTCAATGTGACCCCCCCCCCCCCCCCCCCCCACTCCCCTTCCTCTTAAGCTGAATACCTGCGTCAAGGTCCCTGCTCTCTAACCAATAATACACTGCCTGGCCAAAAAAAGAAGTCTCACACACTATTATTTCGTTGGACCGTCTTTAGATTTGATTACCGCGCGCATTTGTCATGGCATTGTTTCGACAACCGTACGCAACGTCACATCATTTATTTCCGTCCAGAATTGCATTATCCTGTATTGACAACGGGAGAGTCGAACCACTCCGTAAAGTTCTCCAGCACGTCCCAAAGCCTTTCAGTGGGGTTAAGGTCAGGACTCTGTTGTGGCCAATACATGAGTGAAAATGATTCCTCATGCTCCCAGAACTCCTCTTTCACAATTTGAGCCCGATGAATCTTGGCATTGTCATTCTGGGATAGGCCGTCAAGGAAGAAAAAAATCCACTGATGCGATAACCTGGTCATTCAGTACATTCAGGTACTCAGCTGACTTAATTTTATTGCCGCATAACGTTGCTGAGCCTAGACCTGACCAATTGAAGCAACCCCAGATCATAACACTGCCTCCAGAGGCTTGTACAGTGGGCACTGCCCAAAAAAATCCAAACGGCAACTTTTTTTTTTTGGCCAGGCAGCGTATCTCTCAAGTAGAGATGGGCACGTTTATCCTGCTTGAATTTCTGTGACTGAGCATCTGGGACGCTAACGCTATTTGGTGTAACTCCAGAACACGTGTCCCTGTCTTTATTCACTCACACTGGCTTACCGTCTGGAAAGTGTAACAGAAGCAGTAATGGCTGTGTTTTCTGCTGATAAACGAGCTCTTACTCAGCGCAGTTCCATTGTGTGCAAAAACACATTTCGGTGATAGGACTGGTGTCATGTCAACACTCCCTAATTTGTGTGCTCTCCTATTAAGCGTCAGTTCACTTTTTTTTTTTAGTTTTTAGAGGCTGTCTTTTTTTTAACTATGAATTTGTAGGGGGACGGCGCATTGTTAGTCAAAATGGAGGTGAACACAGGGGGGGGGGGGACGCTGAATTGGCGTGAGCAAACAGAAAGCCTGAGCCAGGATCCCGGGCTCCCCGCGCTGGCGGACGTCCGTGGGCGGGGCTGTAATTACCGGGGTGGGAACAAATGTCAGGTGCTTTTCGGGTTCCTCCATCAGAACGAGGCGCGGGACAGAAAAAACCCGTGGACCGGCGCTGCGTGGCGCCCCGTGGGCTGACTAATCGAACCTTTTCAAAAAACAAAACACAAAAAAAAAAGCCTGTCCTCGGTGGATGGAAACGCCGGCCCCCACTCATCTGGCCCCGTGAATAGAAACGCTTTCGGTCTGCAGGTGTCAGACGGGAGGTTGTTGATTGACAGCTTCCCCTGGGAGGGAGCCAGCGGTCTGGTAATGGTGAGTTAATGGCGTGACCGCAGTGGCCGGCGGCCGAACGGTAGAGCAGCACGCCGAGCGTTAACTCGAGCCTTTAATGGCCGCCCTGTCTGCTCACTCTTCGCCGGGCTGTTGTCTTTTTTTGAAAGCTTGTAGGACAATTACCAAACGCTTGTTTAAAAAAAAAAGTTGTTTGCTTCCTAAGGCTTACTACTGAAAAAATACCATCTGTTTTCTGTATGTGTGTCTGTGGAGCTGTACTGTACAAGGAGCCAATGACCTGCTTTAATGTACTTAAGCGCTTTTTTCAAAGAGTGATGTCACCGTTCCAAAATAATATACTGGGTTTCTGGCTTTGAGGTCAGAGTGCCTGTTTATGTGCACAAGTACAGGGTAATTCGATTCTGACAGATTAACTTTATCTGAGCTATGGAGCTGTGTTTCTTTTTCTGATTTGGCCAACATATTGATTTCGTGTTTCAAGGGCGAGCTAGGCGTACTTAAGCTTGGAGTGCATCTCTCTCTTAATAACCAAATCCTCCCCTCTCCTGTGTAATGAGGCATAAGGAGTGTGCCACCGGAGACATAATCAAGGAAACAAACATATTTTACATTTAAGATATATGCGCAGATCCGCATATTTATACAGTAAGATCATATTAGGCTTTTAAAGGAATCGGCTGTTCCCCCAGTAAAGGCCTACATCTTGATACGCAAGCCTCATATTACATTACAGGCATTTAGCAGACGCACTTATCCAGAGCAACTTACACAACATTTGCATAGCATTTACATCGCATCCATTTATACAGCTGGATGCATGCTGAAACAACGCAGGTTAAGTACCTTGCTCAAGGGTGCAACGGCAGTGTCCTTACCCGGGAATCGAACCTGTGACCTTTAGGTTACAAGACCGGTTCCTTATCCATTATACTGTACCGCCGCTGTCATATAATATGTAGCTCAGGAGGTAAGACCGATTGTCTGGCAGTCGGAGGGTTGCCGGTTCAAACCCCGCCCTGGGCGTGTCGAAGTGTCCTTGAGCAAGACACCTAACCCCAAACTGCTCTGGCGAATGAGAGGCATCAATTGTAAAGCGCTTTGGATAAAAGCGCTATATAAATGCAGTCCATTTACCATTTACCAAATGTGGGCCCATCCAAAGAAATGGCAACTGCGGAATAATTTATTTCAGCCTGAGAATGTGGGGCGTGGGCCTGCAGATTCTTCCTGTGTAAGGTTCAGAGAACTGCATTTGCACAATGAGAGACCCTCGTTTCCAACACTGCCACCACGCAGCAGAAAACATCTGATGAAACAAGTGCAAACTGACACATTTAAACATTCTAACATTCCGGAATTTTTTCAGCGACAGCAACGAGTCCCTCTTTAGGGTATTTTGTAGAATGTTCCATGTGTACGGGGCACTGGAGTGGAATGTAAACCGACCTGGATTTGGGGTTAACAGTGGGAACTCTGAGAACCAGCCAGTCCTGTCCTTGCAGGCCTCCCTGCCTCTGCCATCAGACCGCGGCTGCCCGTCTGATCTGCAATCTCCCCGGACTCAGCCAAGTCCCTACACTTTTCATCTCCTTCCACTGGCTACCTTCATCACATGCGTTGGCTAGCCTGAATTTCAGAACCTCTGTGCGATCCCATTGGGCAGCTAAAGGGGACAGTTCCGTTATACCTTTCAAAAGATCACCAGACCCTACGGCTCCTACCAGAGCCCTCTGTTCTCCTGCTTCTGGTTGTCTGACAGCTCTCCTTCCCTGTGTGCATTCACTTCCAGGTCACAGTGGCCCCTCGGTGGTGGAATGAGCTTCCCGCTGCAGCCCGAACCCCAGGAACCCTGCCCATCTTCTGATGCAGACAGAACGCCACCACGGCTCCCCTGAACTCCTTTAGGTAACCTTTCTTTTTCTCTTTCTTAGGATTTACCCAAAATATTACAGTTATAGTCATGTAAACAGGTTTTGTTCTAGTGCTACTTTAGTTACAATACAAATGGTTGTTTGTTAGTTTTAACATTACATTTGCACATAGTAGAGGCAGAAACCCTGGGAATTTTCAAGACTAGGCTTGATACAGTGTTAGATACTATCGAGTCTGTTGGTAATCAGAGCACTAATTTAGTCAGGAAAATGGCGAGCATTGTTGGGCTGAATGGCCTCTTCTCGTCATTATGTTGGCATGTCATGTTCATTAATGGGCCTTTGTGCCTTCCTGGTGATGCCACATTGTTGTAATCCTGAGAGTTAGACTCCATTTCTGTATAAGATCTGCTGTGTGCAATGTAATGAGACTGAAATGTGTTAATGATTGAATAATGTTGGGTCAGTGTTGCTTGTGCACTGCGTGAGTTGACCGTGGTAAGAGCAGTCTTGCATGTCACTACTGATACACGCAGGGCTAATGAATTACGTCTCCCCTGGCGTTGCATAAGGGTAAAAAAGGAATCACTGAAACCTTGCATCCAGTTAATTTAAAGGTTTCGCACGATGTAACAATTTAAAGTGACCCTCTGGTGTCTGAATTCTGATGAATGCTCTTGCGCCAAATCACTTTTTCGCCGTTGAGCGAAGTTACCGGGTTTTTTTTTTTTTTTTTTTTTAATCTCCAAGGAAATCCACACGTGCGTGTTCCTCCTGCCGCGAGTCAGATTGAAATTGCTTCTGTCCTTCAGGAGTTAAAGACTTTTCGTTTCGTGTCTCTTTTTCGGGGCAGAGCAGAGCAGAGCGGAGTGAAACTTCACGATAACCGCAAACCCTTGAGTGGAAAAGAGGCTCTGTCAACAGCAATACAGTATACAGGTGCGGCGTGAAATATTAACCCTGACAGCCAGGCAGTGTATGAAAATCAGCCCGGGAGGACCTACTCAGCTCAGAAACTGGAGGCACTCGGAGGGAGGAAGGTTCGCTAATAGTCTTTTTTTTTTCCTTCAGGCATATTTACAGAAACCGCGAGGGATATGAAGGGACGGATCCGTTTTCCATTTGTACGCATCGATTTCCGTTGCAGTCCGCAGACGCCGGTGACGCGTGGTGCAATATGGCTTCTTTTGTGAACTGACTGGCGAGCCAGCTCGCATACATTACGGGGTTAGGGGCCATGCGCGCTAGTACTGCAATAAATGAAGTGATATGTACCTGTATTCGCAATGATGTGTATTGATGCACGACGGACGTGCACAAATTGAGTTCTGGAGGGCCAGTGCATGTGCAGACTTAGGTTCCAACGTATTATACTGGCTGAATGTTCAAAATGGTTACTATGGCCCCACCTATTTGGGAGCACAGTGAAACGCTTTGCTTCCGTTGCAGGTCATAGCAAGCGATTAATATCACCTTTGTGAAAAATAAGATGCCTCCCAGTAAAACTGCTTAGACTATCAGAAATACATTTACTGAATATATGAACATCGCATGTCCTAAAAAAAGGCTAAAATTCTGCCCTGCTATAAATGGTCATTATTTGCGTAATTGACGAGGAATGCGCAGCATGCTATTCTTTTGTTTCACCGAATCTCCTTCAGGTGAATGAAAGGGGCCCAGTGACACGTTTGAAAGCGTCATTATCATAAAAAAGACGTGACGGAGAGGGGAAGCTCTGAAATAGGTACGCCGTATGTTTGTAATTTTAATGAGGGGCACTTACCGTGCAGCTGCTCCGGGTTCTGTTCTGTTTATGGCGAGAGGGGGACGTGGGGTCGGGGTCAGGGGCGGGGAAGCGGGTAACAGGATAAAGGAAAGCATCGGCGCAGAAGGTTTGCGTTTTCCGAATTGTTAATTTCGGTTCTCCGCGTAAACTGCTGCGTGGCTGAATGTCCAGCATTCGTTTTAATGGAAAATTAAGGATAGGCCTTCTCCCATTCGCTCGTCTTTAATGACCTCATTTTAAAAGGAAGTAAATCAAAGGGGCCAGGGGGTAGGAGGGTTGGGGGGGGGGGGTAGAATAGTTTCGTATTGATGCTGAAGGGGAGCGAGGGTTTTTTTTATTCTTCCCCAGGAGCAGACATCTGACTAAGAGTAAATAAGTGCTCTTATAAATAGCCCAAGGCAACGCGTAGGCCCGGCAGCGTGGACTGAGTGTATGTCTGCTGACGGCTGCCGCTAATGCAGCGCTGCTTAAGAGCTTATGGGTCAGGTGAGCCTCCCGCTGTTTACATGCTAATGTGGGCCAGCCAGGCAACGGTGTGCAACACTAACTCGTATAGAGGCACACACACACACACACACACTCACTCACACACGCACGCACACACACACTCACTCACTCACTCACTCACTCACTCACTCACTCACTCACTCACTCACTCACTCACTCACTCACACACACTCACTCACTCACACAGGCACACAGGCACACACACACGCATGCACACACAGACACACAGACACGCATGCACACACACACACTCTCACTCACACACGCACACACACACACACACACACACTCACTCACGCACTCTCACACACACACACACACACACAGATGCACACACACACTCATGCACGCGCACACACACAGACACACACACACACATACACGCGCACACAGACACACACACGCGCACACACACAGACACAGACACACACACTCACACACACACACACGCACACACATACACATACACACACACATACAGACTTGCATATGTACGCAGACACAGATGCAGACCCACACAGAAGCATGCGTGCCCACACTCACGCATGCACACAGAACCACATACACACAAATACACAATCACCCAGACACGCAGGCAAGCACGTACCCTCTCAGTTACGGAAATGCACGCACAGACACACACCACTAAACTAATCGCAGCATGTGGCACACAGTCATGAGCGATGGCTGTTATTGCCCACTGAAATCAGGTTGATTATCTGTGTTAGGCCCATCAGCCTCAGAATAGAGTTATTGGCCATTTGGAGGAAAATCCTCTTTATGAAAGGTATTTACGAACCAAACTCTGAAGAGCCACCCACCACCTATAAAAACAGAATGTAACAAATAAGTAATTTACTTTACGGTGCATGTCTTTTTGCTATTTGCATGATACTGATGAGATACAAGTAGCCTGCAGCTCCCAGATGGTCTTAACGTATTTCTCCTGGTCTTGGGTGGAGGCTTTTAATTCTACCCTTAAGCTCTGTGAGGGGCATGATGTCATCTGTGCGTGGACCCACTGCATTGAGAAGGCTTAGATGCAGGGTTTCTTTCACTTAAACGATCTGGAGCTGTATTCATAATGCATATCATAGCAGGAGTGCTGATCTCAGATCAGCATTGCCTTTCATCTCATAATAGACAAGGCTAACATAGAGACAGAGGAGAACTGATCCTAGATCAGTGTTTTGACTTGCTTTATCAATACAGGCCTCATTCAGGGTCTAGTGTGCAGGCCTTAGCAATGCTGACTCATAGTTGCACAGTATTCCAGTGTTAGCAGATTTAACATTTTCATATTTTAAAAAAACAAACAAAAACAAAACAGCCTTGCAATGACTGATACTCTCAGCAGGGGGCGATGTTTCCATTACAAATTCGCACCAGCTTTATTTAATTAATGGAAAGCGTCCATCGGGTTGCCCTTCCAATCCACAGGTAATGTAAAATCAATTACTTCCTTGCCCTGGCCTTTTGTTGTCCTCTCTTGCGTGTCCTTGTGTGGTTCGGTTTGGGGAAACCCCCGCTAATATACCTCGTCCCCACTGTGTTCCACATGTAATGTGGGGGAAAAAAGCCAAAGGAATGGCAGTGAATTGATGCAGATGCGTTTTACTGCGCACGCCTGTGAACGAGGCCTCGCGTTGCTGTCGGTGCAAATGGAGAGCGTCTCCAATCACTCAGTCTCAGCCACTAAAGAGCGAAAGCAAATTTATATTTGAAATAAAACCGGAAGCCACCGTGACAGCCGCAGATCCTGTCTGGACAGAGAGAGGGAAAATGGGACGCGAGGCAGGGCTGAATTATTCCCGCTATTTGTTGACGTTACGAGCTGAGCCTTTACGAGTACCCAGGCTTAAAAAAAATGCGGAAGAAAAACACACGTTTTGAGAGTACGAAGCCGTCACCGTTCATTTTTGCCGACGACCGATTGAGATGAATTGAAACTCGGGTCGAACGTAACATTGTGTCGTAATGGAATAGCGTCAAACTAAAAATTAAGATGGGTTTGTTTTCTGTTTCCTGAACCTCAGCCCCCCCCCCCCCCCCCCCCCCCCCCTCCAATCCTAACCCCTCCCAGTGGGCGAATCATCTCCCTCAACACAACCAGGACCGCGGAATCATTTGCCTCACAAATGCATCTAAAAAGGTTCTCCTAATTAAACTCCTTTCTCCTTGGCTCTCCTAATACTGAACACTGAACACGCTGCATGGGCTTACTTGTGGTACCCAGGCTGAATCCAAAACGACGTCCCCTAGCCCATTTGCTTTCTTGCAGTACTACATTCTCCATTTCCCTCTTGCGCCTATTATGGCAGCTAATCTCACATTGTAAGATTGTGTAGCGACTGCTGCTCTCTGTGCTGACCCTGACTGCTTAGCCGCAGCACTGTTTGCTGTCTAAACCTGCGTGCATGCACTTACGGGCGAGCCGCTCTGGATAAGAAGACCATCTGCTGAACATAAATTGCCGTGTAATAATTGCAAAACGTATGATTCATAAATGGCCTGTGTTTTTACTCAGTTAGGTCCCAACACAGCTCCAGGACACAAACAATGTTTTCTCACATGTGTAAAAGATAAATAAACGCACAGATTAATTACCTATTCCGAAGGCAAAGGGGAGAGAGCTTGACCTTTATGCACAAAGCATACCATATGTGGAGTGCTGACTTGGGGTCAGCATTGCCGTTTAGTATATAGTGGGTGAGACTGAGATATGGCCAACTGAAACATGATCTTAGATCAGCAGTCCAACGTCAACGTGAAGCTATGGAGATGGCGTATGGCTGGGGTGACTCCAGATTATCTATGACCGACACATCGTCAGCCATTTATTATACTGCTTATTATGTATACAGCAGTTAAGTTACTCTCTCGATGGGATCATAATTACTATTTGTTTATTTTTTCATTGACACTTAAAACTTAAAAAAATAACACATTATTAGCAGGGATGGTGGGATGTTCATGAAAACTTGGTAGAAGCCTGTTGCAGGGCCCTAATATTGTAGGCTTACTGTTAGACAGTTGTCATAGCAACCTGAAAATATCCAGGTAAATTTAATGACGAATGTTATTACTGTTGCTGCTACTACTTCTGTTACAGCTATTACTTCAATCAATCAATCTAAATGACTATTTTCTAAGGCCAGGTTTAAGTAAGGTTGTTACACAAATCTTCACAATGGAAATATTTTTAGAGGGAATAAAAAAGAAACTGAAAAAAAAACCCAATTAAACCTTTTTGGAAAAACTGGAAAATTATTCTATAAAGCACTGATATGAGTTAAAGCTCAGCTCCTGCAAAATAGTGGGATATAGAATAGCACAGTGATTAATAATAACAATAACTAATATTATAATAATAATAATAATAGTTGTTGTTGTTGTAGTTATTATCACCACTATAATGTTTTACATATTTACAGTCTTGCTCTTGATCCCTCTTTCTCCCCTCTCTTGACTTGATACGTGAGAGAAAAAAGACTACCCTCCTCCTTTCTTGTCCCTCCTTTGCTATCTGCACTGCTTTCTTTCCTGCTTTCCCCTTTTCTCCCTCTCTCTCTCTCTCTCTCTGCTCCTCCTCCTCCTCCTCCTCTCTCTCTCCCCTCCCACCTTCCCTCCCTGTCCCTCTCTCTCTTCTGCTCCAGTACCTTCTGTGCTTCCTGCTCTGCTGGAAAAAAAAAGGTTCTAAAAATAAATCCCTTTTTCTGACATTTCTTTATTATGTTTGATTCACAACAGTTTTTCCTGTTGTGCAATATGAATTGCTGGTGACTCAGTGGGCTACAGCTCCACTATCATAATTCCATCTTCAGTCACTAGCTGCAGCAGTGATACATGGAAGCAGACTAGGATACAAATTGAAAATCAAGCTAATAGCTGAGGCTATTAGTGGTAACGGTGGTATATGGGGGCAAAGGGATTTAATCACTGAGTCCTTCAGTACTTATTGCGTTGGAATTAGACTTACTTGCACTCAATCTGTGTCTGGTTTGGAATGTTTCCTTTATACTAGTGTGGTTTTTTTCCCTGGTTTTTTAAAATTCCCGTTGGCCATTGCAATTTTATCTGCGTGAATCAACAGGGGCTGGGGAAAGAAATAAAGGAAATAACAGAATTATTTATCTTTGGAATGAGTAAAGCTGTGAGGTTAACGAGCATAGCTGGGTATCTGGAATTGAGTAGTAGAAAATAAAACTCAATTTCTGCTGATAAGACCAATTTGGCTCCCTTCACCCTCTCCATGCTAGCATTATGCTCATTAGCTTAGCAGATGTAATTTTCTACAGCAACTTACACGGCATAATTTATTTTTCATGTGTTCTTTTTTTATATAGCTTATACATACACTACATGGCTGAAAGTATGTGGACACCTGACATCCAAAATCTCATTCAAAATTATGGGCACTAATATGGAGTTGGTCCAGCCTTTGCTGCTATACCAACCTCCGCTCTTCTGGGAAGGCTTTATACTGGATGTTGGAGCATTGCTGCAGGGATTTGCTTACATTTAGCCAAAAGAGCATTAGTGAGGTCTGGCACCTGATTGGGAGATTAGGCCTGACTCACAGTTGGCTTTCCAATTGATCCCAAAGGTGTTGGATGGGGTTGTGGTCAGGGCTCTGTGCAGGCCAATCAAGTTCTTCCACACCGATCATGACAAAACCATTTCTGTACGTACCTCGCTGTGTGCATTGGTGGCATTGTCATGCTGAAACAGGAAAGGGCCTTCCCCAAACTGTTGGGGAAGCGCAGAATCGTCTATAATGATTGTATGATGTAGTATTAAGATTTGCCCTCACTGGAACTATGGGGGCCTAGCCCAAACCATGTAAAACAGTCCCCGACCAAGGGGTGTCCAGATACGTTTTGTCATATAGTGTATGCGCTGGAGTGGTGTCCATTTTTCCCAAACTTTCTTGCTCAAGACCACAGGAGTAGTTGCACCCTTGCAGTTGGTGGATAAAATTCTGTTTTTTGTCTTTCCTCCCATCAAATTGGTTTCCTGGAAACCTCACTTGAAAAAAAAAAAAATTCTCTAAAAAATGAAAATATTCAGGACTAGTTGGCATCCTTCATTAAAAAGCTGTGCTTGGAAGAAATGAGTCATGTTGTGCATACATCACAGCCTGTAGTCCTACTGGTAGTACAGGCCTCTAATACAAGGGGACACGGTGTACCTTCTTCTGTGTGACTGCAAGTCCAATTTAGGCAAGATTTTGTTGCCTCTTTCTTCTCAAATTTTTGTCCATGAGGATGAGTTTCTTGTATGAGCACTTTTACATCCAGATTTAGGGCGCCTGTGTTTTATCACTTGAGCCTCCATGACGTAACACAACAATCCACATAATATGCATCGGTTATGCAACTCCGTCCAACTATGTGTTACAAAACGCACTTCCACTGCCTTGTTCTTGATCAGAGCTCTCAATGACTCACGTTGTGAGCTCAGCTGGTTTTTTTTGTGATGTTTGAATTGCTAATGGTGATCGAATGCTGAGTTTGCTCAGCGTGTCAACACTAACAGAATTGACCTTTTCAAAGCTGATTTGACAGACTGAAGTGCCCTTAAGGTGCTGGTATATTGATTCAAAGGCTTTTTCTGACACACACCAATTTCAAGTGTCAATCCAACTGGCCTTCATTGTTCTCAGTTTCTAATTTTCCTTCACTCTTCCTGGTGACTGGAGGACGGCATTATGTTAATGTTGGGACCGATACATTAGTGCCGCTAATTGTCAAAGAGTTCTTACTCAGTTGAGCCGTCTTGGTGAAGCGGTCACACTGCCACAATCGGCGCATGTTTATATATCGATTAGAGGACTGTATTTTTGATATTGTAATATTACAGAAACAACAAACTTGTTAAGCTGAGGTGTTTGGTGGTGGGTGGAGGTTGGGAGCCATGGATACTCGAACCGCTAAATTGGACTAAAAATGACCTTAAAAGTGTTGATAATTATGTCCTATGTGTGTCTGACTGGGTCCCACCGTAGTGTTTTGTTGGTTGCTAGGCAACACATTCCCACTATAGGGCTGCGTCATTTCCTGAGTAACTAAGGTCTGGTGCGAGACGCCACAGCAGAGTCTGTTGTGCACGGGAGTCAAATGCAGAAGGAGCAAGTGAACACGCACTCCACAGACAAGCATAAGAAAAAGAAATCAAAAGAAAAGCGACCGAACATTTTCGAAAGCCGACTTTTTACCTGTATTTTTTGTCTTTTTAAATGATCTACACAATAACATATTTATAGTTTTCATCTTTACTTTAGTTTGTCTAAACAGCGATATATTTTTGCGACGAGAATAAGACAACTCCACTTCTAACAACAGTCTTTGGCGTGCGAGCTACGTGAGCTGAGCAGAACAAAACATAAAAACAAATATGTTACCTATGCACTAAATTTAATCCACATAAGGCAGTCGCGCTTATTTTTCATATCTTTTTGTAATTTTATTTTCTGACTTGGCATTTTCTGCTTGTTGACTCGAGGTGGGAGAGATATCGGAAATACAACGACACCTGACCCTCCACAACGCGCGAAGACAAGACGCCCTAATAGCAGCATCGAGACAGGTAGCTGTAAGGTAATTTCCCTGAGTTTTCCGTTGTTGAGTTCCGTTGTTAACACCGGCTTAGTAATTCTTTGTTGCAGAATTTAGTTTATTATCTGTTAACTTTTAAACTGCTCGTGTCCATTCGTTTTTTACACCGTTTTCAATGAATTTTTTTTAAAGCATCAAGATCTTTTAAATGATCATGTGAATTCGTGTTGGTCAGCACACATTGAATGAGGCTGATGTCCCGTATTTATCTCTGGTGCTGTTGTTGCCCCCAGGCTTCGTTATAATTAGTTTGATCGAGTGAGGGATTAGCTCCTCAGCGCACACGTCTCTATGACTAACATGGCTATTTCCAGAACGGACTATCTCGGGGAATTGCGATGCGGTTCTCTGCCCTGAGCGAGCAAGGGCCACGGGCGCAGTCGCTACCCCAGATGCTCCCTTCTCCAGCGTGGCTCGCAGTTCTCGACAGGGCTCCAGCATGAGCACGGATCTAGAGCGCCTGTCGCTCAACTCG